>NC_057807.1:86315698-86348495 GCF_018294505.1 Triticum aestivum
GCCGACCCGCAACCGTCCCGCCGCCGCCCGTAAGCCCCCTTCCTCCTCCGCCCGTCCTCCGCCGCCCGTAAGCCCCCTCCCCCTGACTGACTCGACTCCCCTGGCCTCCGCGCTCAGTTCACCGTCCCAGATCTCCGACTGCATCGCCTCCCGCGGCGGCAACATCCACAACGTCGGCGTCTTCGTCCCCGACGACGCCCCCGTCTTCTACGCCCGCAGGTACCCCATCCAACTCACCCCAGCCTCCATTTCCCATCCTCCCTCTCTGCTCCTCCCTCCTTGACCTCTCCCTCTCTGATTCTTCCTAGGGTTTATCTTGGGTTTATAAAGTTGGTAGTTTTGTCATAAGATTTCATTGAGGATCGCCATGAGAAATAATTTCAGTGGTTAAATAGGACCAGGAGATGTCTAGGGACAATATTTTGGCCATATGGTTAGCAATGTGAAGGGAATATGAGAGATTAATTCAAACTGAATGTATGTTTGTAACTGAATTTTTCTGACAGTGTGTTAACTGAATTTTCGCACAACAATGATCTGAATGTCACTGCATTTTTCAACACATGGACTATAGATAGTTCTGCTTAACAAAGATTGACAGAATAACCTATGGTAAGGGACAATCCGACCATGGACTTCTTTTCACATTTTTACACAATATTCTTGAAGTTTTGTGCCAGCTCGAATGAAAACTGTGAAACCTAGGTAAAATTGGGAACAGTAGTGCAACTTGGCATATCGTTGTCATCCTGTGTGATTCTAGTCAGTTTCACGTGTTCCTTCACTCAATGGGTTTTGAAAGAATTGGCAATAACTGGCCACTTATCTTCATTTCAAAGCCCAAGTTGCAGCCCTTTAGATTGACAACTGGACAGAAGGTATCTTCTAGTAACTTTAGAGTGGAAGGCAGCTTCACTCTGTAGCTATATAGACAACTTCAAATTGGATGGCATGGAATACATTGTTGGGGCTTTCACCTTTTCCACTTCGCTTGGTATTTTTTTTTAAATGTTAGACACAATAACATAGTTCATATGCGATATGTGAATTTTCCTTTTCTGCATGTCACATCAACCTGTATTACTCTCACAGTCACATTGCGAGGCATTGTCTTGCTTCCTCATGAAATAAATAAAAAAGACCAACACAGGCTCATGCCCAGTGCAACCTAAAATTAGCACCTTCTGTTTAGATGTTTATATTTACAACTTATTTTGTTAACATAGTAACAACCAGACTTACCAATCCAGCTGATATATTGAATATGACTACGTGGACTTCACTTTATCACTTGTCAGACTTCTGCATCCAATGAATTGGGGCTGTCTGATATTTTTTTTATAAAATGACATTCTTTTTAGAGTTTCAGCTTTTATGTACATACATTAAACTAAAAAGGTATCTCTACCACTACATGAAGTATAAGCATGCATTCTAACAGAACTATGTCTCTATGTAAAAGCATTCATTCTAAAGAAGATACCTTTGGTAAAATGTGTTTAACTTGTAGCTTCTAGCTTAAGTGAGTAGCCAGTACTGTAGTGAGTAGCTTAACTTGTTTAAGTACTGCCAGTTAGTAGTACTACTAGTGAGTAGATGAACTCCATTTAACTAGCTTAATTGAGTTTCAGTTGTGTAGTGAAGTTCTTCTATTTTGTATGATGCGGTTCACGCTTAAACTGTCCTACTATGTAGTATGTTGGATCATCTATGTACTATGTATGCTGTGGCATGTGGTGTGGTCGATGCTGAGATGTCAACTCTATGTACTATGTATGCTGTGGCATGTGGTGTGGTCCGAGTAATCAGGTTTCAAATGATTTTGAATTTTTATGATTTTTATGCACATAGGTGAAGCCACTGACTACACTTCAGGTTCTACTCCTGGAACACTTCATGAGTTTTACTTCATAACTGGAGTATTTTGATGATATTGGGGGGTTTTGTCTCCGAACATCGTGTCGTGATGATATTGTGGGGTGTTGTGGGGTTGCAGCTGGGCGGGGGTGGGGTAATGATTTTGCAGGTACCCCGAGAGACCCTTGAGTTTGCTGGAATGTCGATTAACTTCCGTTCCGACAAATTCGGGTACTCCATATGTCCTATTTTCAGCAAAGGTCATGCTGAAATTTTCCATGAATTTTAGCATGACTTTGCTAAAAATAGGACATATGGGGTACTTGCGACTAATGCATGGGCCGGGGTATCTTAGTACTTAATTAAGTAGGATCAACTGCTCCTTTATTCTTGCTGCATTAAACCATAGGTGGAAATAGAGCCAAGTGATTAGGCTCAACTTAGAGTCGACAAACCCTAAATTATAAAACCTTGGCTTTTAGGGTGCCTCGGTGTCGATAAAAACCTAAATGATGAAAGCTTAGGCTTTTAGGGTGCCTCGACGTTGACAAATCCTAAATGATAAAAGCTTAGCTTTTAGGATGCCTCGGTGTCGACAAACCCTAAATGATGAGGCCATGATCTTGTTCCTTGACAATAACCAACTTTTTGATCAAACTTTTTTCCTATTTAGAGCGAAACATGGCCCACAACGATGAGGCCGGCGGTTCGGGCAAGCAATTCTGGGGGCTGTCCCAGGAGATGGAGGAAGAACCTCACCGCTTTGAGGACGCCGTGGAAGACAACGATCCTGACTACACAACCCCTAGTGGCGTCGGGGATGACACCATTGATGGTGCCGCCGAGGATGCCACCACTGATGATGGCAGCGCACGCACAGATGGCAGCCAACCGAAGAGGCAACGGAAGGACCGGTGCTCGAACGTGCTCAGCACCATCAAGGAGGAATTTACTGAAGTGAACTCCGACGGGTATCCAACGGCGCCCAAAGAATTACTCAAGGGGTACTCGGTTCAGCTCGGTTGCATTCTCCGAAGCACCGTCTCGATGAACACCAAGAACCTAAGGCATAAGGACCAAGGGAATTTGCGCAGCCTCCTCTTCATGAAGCTACACGAACGATAAAAGTTCCCCGCGGACTTTGCAAACACACGCCTCTCAGGGAATAAAGTGAACAGTGCCGCCCTCATGAGGATGAGCACGTCCCTCTCTACTTGGAGAAGCGCGATGAAGAAAATGATTGACAAAGGTGATAGTTATGAGAAGATCAAGGCGAAATATCCTTCGATCAGCGAAGATGACTACAAGGAGTTCAAGATCAAGTGCGAGAGCAGCGCAACCGTGGAATCAAGTCAGTGGGGGAAAGAAATGCAGGAGTTGAACTTAGGGGTGCACCAACTCGGTCCCGGCAGTTACAGAGTGGTGGAGCCTATATGGGACAAGGAGGACGCAGAGCATGCCGAGCAAGGCCTACCGCCCCGCTTCGAGAAATACTGTGACAAGCAGACCAGGAACTTTGTCAGGGCTTGGTACAAGAGGACCCGGTAACAAAGGAGCTTACCACAGATCTGAAGACCAAGGCACTTGAGCTTGTTCTGGTAAGGAATACACCTCTGCGTAATTAGCTCCATATGGTTGCATTCTAATTAATGAAGCCAAATTTCTAAATGGTTCACATTCCTTCTGCAGGAGACTGAAAGCAGTAGCGCGGGGTCGTCTCAGAGCTCCCCTTGGGACAACACTCTAAATAGGGCGTTGAACGTAATGCAAAACAAGGATAAGCTCAGTAAGCCGTCCTCAGCTGGTCGTGTGGCCGGCAAAGGCTTTTCCACAAAATGGTCGTCATACTATACCGCTGGTGGGCGAAAGGAGAAAAAGACCAACTCGGAAAGCTAGTTGCGCAAGGTTCAAGAACTCAAGGCACAAGTGGCGCGGATTCCGGAGATTGTCCAGGAGCAAGTGCAACAACAACTGGGAACGATGCTCACCGCCATGGTGCCTAGCTTGATTCAGGGGCTGACGACGTGGATTGCGGGCGGCCAACAGGGGCCACCCCCGGTTCCCAGCTTCACGGCCAGCAACTCGCACAACGTGCAGGCGGCGCCATTGGTGTCTCCGGTGGAGGTGGTATTCGTGTCTCCGGCGCTGGCACAGGCATTGGAGCTTAATGCACCCGGGTGTACGCTGGTCGGCACCTCGCCAGCAAGCGGCCCCTCCGTTAGTTGCACGCCCGCCATTGGCGGTGCCTCGACATTAGCCGAGCTCGATGCCATCACGGTAACTAAGCCTCTCGGCCGATGACTTCATCTCCTTGCCTTTGACTGGGCATCCCTGACACCCTACATGTTTTTGCAGGGCGCCGCCGATGTTCCATGCACTCTCCTGCACTTCGTGGGTGGTGAGTTGATCAATGTCGCCAAGGGCAGAATCATTCAACCGGGCAACCCCGTGTTCCACGGTAATTCGATGCCACCCACCGTGTATAGGGTTGAACTGGTTCGGGTGCTGCCAGGCTGCGACGAGTTGTTTCCTCCGATTCGACCCACTGGGGCCGACCAAGATGATGTGATGACCCTCAGTGCCTGCGTAAGATGGCCCCTGCTTTGGCCGAAGATCCAAATTCGTTTGGGGGCGGGGGACACCACCCCACAGACAACACCGCCAGTCGTGCCGGCGCCAAGCCATGGCAAGACCGCCACAACGCTACCGGACATGCCGGACATGCATATGGCACAGGATCCGGATGACGATGACAATGACGACGGTACATTTACCAACGTCGATAAGTACTTTGCCAAACATGGGTACGGTGACGAATTCTGCGAGCCTCCTTCTCAAGAACCCAACCGTGAAAAAGACGACCGCGATCTAGCTGGTACCGTTGAGAAACCCAATTGCAACAGGCGTCGTCTGGCATTCAGTTCTCAGGAGACGCCTCCAGCTGCCGCCTTCATGGAGCCTCAGATAGCCGAGGTGCGAAATATTATCAGCCCCAACACACTCAAGAAGGCGGTCTATGAGCAGAACTCGATCCCATTATAGCAGATGAAGAAGAAGGGATGGAAACGAAAGAATAACAAGGGCACCGGTGCGAGCCAGCCAGCACCAATTATGATCCATGCTCTGGACGGGCCACCTTCACCTAAGGCTATCTCGAGGAGGGTGCATGTGGCGGGTAGGGTGATGCTACCGACAAATCTGCTCAATGCTGCAACCGGTGCTATGCGGAATCTGCATGACAGTGTTCTTTCTTTGGAGAAGCAGCGTCTCTCCCAGAATGATGTGGCATACCTGGTTTTCATGGCCAAGGTGCCAGAGGGCAAGGGCTTTGTGGATAGCGGCATCGGGGGTACGATCGTCCTGCGGTTTGATGACATCTTCGCTATGTTTAACCTTCATCCGCTGCACTACACCTTCGTTCGGCTGTTTTCGCTGAGTATGGAGATGCGGATCATTAGAGAGAAGACCCCGGACATCGGGATAGTCTACCCCTTCTACATGTGTGCCAAGATCTTGGGCAGCGCTGGGGACCGACAAGTCGCGAGTTCACACCTCGAAGGCGTCATTCTGGCAAACCCAGATAAGGATAACTTCCTCGTGCCTTACTTTCCCGAGTAAGTCATCCCCTCACCGCCCCGTAACATATGATTTCTTAGATTTCGATCATTCTTATTTTTTTCTAACATTTCATGTTTTGTGCAGTGACACACATTGCACACTCATCCTCTTAAGCCCGAAATATTCCATGGCCACGTATTTCGACCCGGACCGTGAGTCGAAGATAGACTACACAAATATCAAGAAAGTTCTTGATGCTGCTATCCCCGGCTACGCCAGATCTGGAGGAACCTTCAAGAGGCCAGTTCATAGGTATGGCAAGCACGTGTTCACCCACAATACGATGTTCCCCTGTGTCAAGCAGCCGCCTGGCGGTCAGAAGGATGCCTACTACGCCCTCCATCACATGCGGGCGATCGTACGAGACCATAATCACCTTGTGCTACCAAATAATCTCAAAGATTGGGCCACACGCTTGTAGGCAATCCAAGACGCGGACATCAGACAAGAATTCTTCCGCATCCAGTCGGACTTTGCGGAAATCATCCATCAAGATGTCCTTCATACCTCGGGGTAGTTCTACCTCAGACCTCAACCATCCAACAGTGAGATAGAAACAACGCTACAAATGCAGGCTGCCAACGCCCGCGATTTCATGACCATCACGAAAGACGGCGGCTTCATCCACGCTCCGGTCCCATGAGTCGAGTCGAAAGTAGTGATGCTATGTAGTTCTGAATTGTCGATTGGCTCATGCTGTAATATTAAACTTTAATGAACTTGTATGTCTCTTTGGTTTGGACAGTCGTTCAACTTATATGTAATCGATGCTATTTATTAGTAGGACCATGAATCGTGCTATTAATGTGTTGTTTTTCTCTTCCGATCCTATTGTTGCATACTTATATATTGCTTATGTATTGTTTGTTAATTGTTACTAACGTTTTGTTTGACTAGTGCATAGTGATGCCGTCGTATGTCGTGTACAAGGGTAAGGTTCCCGGAATCTACGACGACTGGGAGGAGTGTCAGAGACAGGTTCACCGTTTCAGTGGTAACAGTTACAAAGGGTACACCACTAGGGCGGTGGCGGAAGTTAGATACGCACGCTATCTAGCGGGAGAGAGGAGGGAGCGTTGGAGGAACCGGATGAAGACCAGTTTCATCGCGATTATGCTCATCGTGATGACCGCAGCTCTCTTCTATGTGATGGTAGTTTAGATGATCGATATCGACTTGTAATGTGAAGACAAACTCGCTACTCGCAATTTCGAGACTTGTAATGTTCTAACTTTGTTCTGTTTTTAAATTCGGAGACTAATATGATGAATTGTATTTGGAGACTAATCTTCTATTGTATTCGATAAATCTGATGTTTATATGTTGTGCTTTTTATATTATGTGCAGTAATATGTTTTGTAACCTGTGCAAATATCATACAAGAAAAAAAAAATCTCTAATATTCATACTAATGGCGCACCACTCCGCGCACTAATGGCGCACTGCAGAAAGGACACTAATGGCGCATCATCCTCTAGTGCGCCATTAGTAAGCCAAAGCACATGGCTAAATATGGCCCCCTGGAAGGCATACTAATGGCGCACCATGGGCTATACTAATGGCGCACTACCTGCTGCGCCATTAGAATACTAGATACTAATAGCGTACCTGTGGTGCGCCATTAGTAAAAAATTCTAATGGCGTGGTGCTAGTGGCGCACCTGTAGTGCGCCATTAGTAGGTAAAACAGGTGCGCCACTAGCAGGCCTTTTCCTAGTAGGCGCACGCCAAAATATGAAGGGATGAGTAGTTTGGTGTTTCACCAAACAATCTGGTTTTGCTAAAAAAATGATCTGGTAAGGGGAGTTTCAAAGTTGATAATTTGCACGCCATTCTATTGATTAAGTGTGCTGCAACAATGAAGGCCTCATCCCAAAATTTTAAGGGCATAGATTCTTGGGCAAGAAGAAACATACCGACTCCAATAATGTGATAGTGCTTCCGTTCTTCCGACCCATTTTGCTCATGTGCATGGGACATGAGACGTGGTGAGAGATCCCAATCTTTGTGAAGGAGTTTAATTTTTGTACTCCCCTCCCCAATATGTTTGAAGAGCAAGATCTTGGGGTCAAATTGTCGTTCAATAAGGTTCTCAAAGTCATGAAATTTTTGAAAAACTTCAGACTTATGTTTGCTTAGGTAGATCCACGTGAATTTGCTAAAATCGTCAATGAAACTGACATAGAATTTTTTTCTTCTACCTACGGTTTGTACCGTAGGACCCTGCACATAAGAAGAAAATAATGAGTTCTAAAGGAACTTTTGATTCACTCACTGATTTTCGATACATCAATTGGTGACTTTTGCCTTTCTGCCAGGCATCACGTACAAACTCATTATTGAAATTGCTACCACATGGGAGATTATTTTTACTAATGATCTTCCTAACAATGATAGAAGTTGGATGACCACCTAAACGTCGGTGTCACCGATCCGAAGATGGTTCAGTGACACTAAGAACTTGCCTCTTGACATACGATCCCACGTGTTTGACAAGATAGAGACTTCTCCTATCCCTGCCACGAAGAAGAACCCTCCTCGTTTCCCAATCCTTAACAAGAAAAGAGTAGGGGTGATTTTCAAGAAAAGTGCCATTATCTATGTCAGGCCGACTTGCTGGAATCAAACTTTCTGTAGCCTCAGGGACATGAAGAATATTGTTTAGATGAAGGTCATGGTCAAGGGTATGAATAGTTGTATGACCAAGGTGATCAATAGCCATACCTGAGCCACTGGCGGTGTGGATCTGCTCATTGCCGGTTTACCTGTCCTGGACCGTCAGCTTCTCCAAGTCATTGATGATATGGTTAGTTGCACCTTGCACCACTATCCATATACCAGTTTGTATCTACCCTATACTGGGTGCGATCATGTTGGCTGAGCGCGCATCACTCCTCAGGTAAGAGGCGTTGAACCTCTTCCAGCACTTCCCAGCTGGGTGTCCACCCTTGCCGCAAATCTGGCAAGTTGGTTTGGCCGCCTGGTTGTTGGAGTAGTTGACACCGCTGCTATAGTTGCCTCCGCCGCCGTTGCCGCTACAACCGGCATGGTTGCCTGGCTTGGTGAAATTGCGGCCGCGGTCACCACTGTTGCCCCGCCGCCTTGTTTGTTGGTGTAGTTGCGGCTGTGATCACCGCCGCCACTGGCATTGCCGTTCTGCTGCTTGGTGAAGCGAGCACAAGTGCCCGCGTTGGCGGAGGACTCAGACGCCCCATGCCAAAGGTTCATAGTGGGCCGGAAGCTTAGGAGCTGCGAGTACAGCTCTGGTGCAGTCATGGGCTCTAGCTGCGAACACATAGCGGACACAACCGGGTCGAACTCCTCATCGAGCCGGGCGTGGATGTGAGAAACGACATCCTCTTAATCAACCTTCTTCTCTAAAGCTATAAATTCATCGCATAAAGATTTTATCTTACCAACATATTTAGTGATGGTGGAGTTTCCCTTCTGCAGGTTTGCCAGCGCGATTCAGACATTAACATTGTTCGCACGCGTGTGAGAGGTGAGCATCCCCTCGATTGTGTTCCAGAGCTTCGCCACCGTGTGACAGCTGACAGGAGGCCACTCGGATAGCCATCTCCCATGGCAGCGTGGTCAGCAGGTAGGAAAAAACCTGCTGATCCTTCGTGCATAACGTCGAGAAGTCGGGGTTAGGCACCTTGGAATTCGTCTTCCCATCGTTGGCGGTGACCTCAATGGTTATGGGCAGCACCGCCTTCCAGGTGTCGAGGTAGTCTGCCATCTGCGCCCCCTAATGGTAGAGAGGACGATGCTACGCCATAGCACCTGATTACCTTTGCTGAGCTCCTTGGTTGCGGCGTGAGCAGATGGAGAGGAGGGGAATGAACTTGAAGAACTCGCCATGGATGATTTCGAGGCTAGCTCTGATTGCCATGAAAGGAAGGAAGTATGGAAACGTATGCACTCCTCGTAGGGACGCTCGTGTGTTTATTTGCTCAGGAGAATACAAGGTGCAGAAGCTTGTTGGTAGGCTTGGCCCCAAATCCAAGATATACAAGATTGGGCTTATCCTTGCTAACGACTTGCCTTGTACAATAACACCCACACACACACGCACACACAATTACATCATGACACATTGTCACGTTACACAACACACGTAAAAGCCTATTTAACATGTGTTCTAGTTTTGGCCCATTCACAACTTACTCACTTTCTAGAATAATGTTGCTCAAAGATCTGCTGTTACCCACTTAATGTCTACAACCACTGGCCTAAATAGAAATTGATGGTTTCGTCCCTGTTGTTCAAATTTGTGACATGATATTTCCTGTCTTATCGTTGTTAATTACGTGAATATACCACCGGCCTGGCCGGATTCTTGGCTATGTGAAGCTTCACTTAGGTTGATGGTCTTCATCTTAAATTTTGGTTTGATGGAGAACTAGATTGTTGGGGAGGGGATGAAAAGTAGAGAGGAACGTGGAGGAACCAAGTTGACATGAAATATAACTGAAATAGAAAACTGGCGCCGCTTCTAATGATCCTTCTCATAGAATCGCCACTGTCAAAACTGTGAGAACACTAAAATATATTGGTCCCTTGTTAATGATTGAAGAAGAACGGAATCCCATAAAATGTCAGAACACTGTAACATGTTGGTCCCTCATTCCTGACTCGCCGCCGTCCCGGCGATCCACCGTCTCCTTGCTGTCGCTAGCTTTGACGCCCTTTTCTTGTGCAACAAACTAAAACAAACTAAAGCTGCAACTAGATGTATATCCTTTTTGTTGGAAGCATGCGTGTCCACGCTAGCTGGTGAGCAGCGGGGTTTTAGCACGGTTGATGAGTGATGAATGAAATTCCAAATTTGCAGAAGAAAAAAGGGGGACGCTATTGACCTAGGCCGCCCAGTGCAGGTTTGGTCCCATGCCCACATGTCACATCGCGGGCAGTTTCTACTTGCTCGATCACGCCAGCTTACCATTTACTCACATCGGACAGTAGGGTTCGGCTGTCATCCTCAGAAGCTTCCCTCGTCCTGCTCCGAACCTGACCTCCACCACCAAACTCCCAAACCTAATTCTCTTCACCGCCGGACTAGCAGCCGTCTCTGCCCAAGGAGATGGAGGCCGGCGGTAGTAGGAGAAGTGCGACTACCAGGAAGAGGAAGTCAGCCGCACTCATGGGCGAGGGCAGTCCGGCTCCGTCGCCGGCGGCAGCGCCCGATCCCGGAGCGGCTGACCACGATGGAGGTGGAGACGGGCGAGATCTCCACCTCAGCGACCTCCCCGACGACGTGCTCCGGAAGATTATTTCGGTCCTCCCCATGAAGCAACGCGGTCGCACGCAGATCCTCGCGAAACGGTGGCTTCCCCTCTGGCGCTCTCTTCCTCTCAACATCGACTGCTGTGAAATCGCCCGTTCTAATCATGGTAAGCTCGGTGATGTCTTACAACGCATAATTTCCTCCCAGCAAGGCGACTGCCACCGCTTCTGCATTCGCCCACTCTTGGCCACGAACAAGGAGAACGATGCTGCCGTGGACGCCTGTCTCCTGTCCCCCGCTCTGAATAAACTCAAGGAGCTTGAGTTCTACCGTCGGCCGTGGCACAATTGGCAGCGGTTGCCGGCACCAACATCTATCTTCCGTTTTTCGCACACCCTCTGTGTCGCCCAATTCGGACATTGCACACTCACGGACGACATCGTTCAAGGGCTTCACTTCCCGCAGCTTAAGAAGCTCGGTCTTGATTATGTCTTCCTCTCGGAGTTCTCACTCAGCAGCATGATTGCCAGCAGCCCTTCTCTCGAGGTCTTGCTAATTATTCGGTGCAGTGGAGCCCGTTGCCTCCGGATCAATTCATTTACCCGTAGAAGCATTGAAGTCGGCAATTCTTCGCCAGATCCATGCATGGAGGAGCTCATCATCGAGAGTGCCCCTCATCTTGAAAGATTATTCCATCTTGATCAGAACCAGGATTTGCATGTATCAGTGCTCTCGGCACCTAGGTTGGAGTCCCTAGGTTGTTGTACTAACTCCACCAGGCTCGTGTTTGGTTCCACAGATATTCATCAGGTAAGATCTTCATTTTTACCATCCTCAGCCTTCTATATAACTTGCATTTCAGTGCATACAGAAATTACATATGATTTGCAAACCTATGTATATTATTGTCTAACGTTGGATTTCATGATTTTATGAAGGGACCGCGCATTGCAATTGGTAGCCTTTCAACAGCACTGTGCAGAATCAAGTCTTTGCATCTATGTATGCGTACTCTATGTTTGGACATGGTTATTGAATTGATGAGATGTTTTCCGTGCTTGGAGAAGTTGTACATTCAGGTGATGATTGTTTCACCGATAGTACATTTTGTTTGATTGCTTTATTGATCTACTTGTTGTTCTGAAGTTGTTATGTATTTGGTTTGTCAATGTTCTTTTCAGTGCGAGAAATCTGGGACAAAGAATTTGTGGCGTCGTAAACACCGGGACCTTCTCAGATCTTTTGACATCTGTCTAAAAAAATTGTATTGGATTGTTATCGGGCCAAAAAACCTGACATTGATTTTGTAACTTTTTTCGTACTAAATGCTAGAGTTCTAGAGTCGATGACAGTTTTAGTCAAGAGGAACGATGAGGAGTTCTTGGCAAAACAGCGTCAGAAGCTTCTGCTAGAGAGCAAGGCTTCAGATGGGGCTGAAATTAATTTCGTACTCAAGGTGGACGCAAATCCTGGGACATATTATAGTATAAGTCTGTGATTTTGATTTAATGTACATATGGATGTGTGTTGTATTGGTAACTCATGAGCTTTTCATATTAGCGAATAAAAGAATTTATGATGGATGTGTCATTGGGCAATGCATATGTGAGCAATTAGTATTTAGAATGCTTTCTCAACCGAAGTCTCACTTTCAACGATAGTTAGAGTTAACCGTACCCTCAAAAGGTGAAATCAAACAAAAGATACGCAAATCCACCATGTAAACACTCGGCATAGACAATTTCAGCGAATTCATATAGCCATAATGTAATTTTCACTTGTTTTCCTCAACAACAAAGCTTTTAATCTCAAACAAGTTGGGGTAGGCTAGAGGTGAAATCCACAACAAAAAGCCTTTTCACTTGTTTTCCTAAAGATGAAAACAAAATATTAAACCTTGGAGATCCATGCTTGGGTACCATGGAACATAAATAGTCATGTAATGCACAAACCGGCCCTGGGTAAGAAATCATTGCACATATCTGACACTAGTGCTTTTAAATGACTGTGATTTATACTTCTTTCAGAAAAAAAGATAAAGTGGTTGTCTTCCATATTTTTCTAAAAAGGACCAAAAAATCTTCTAGAAACTATAAAAAAAATGCAAACATGACTTAGAGCACTTTGCAGTGATATCATTAAACTCTAACCAATAGTCAAATTCCTAGCTAGATGAGGTCTATCTGTAACTTTCAAGGTATTGAACAATTTAATTCAACAATTGAGTGGTAACTGTTAAAAGATAATTCAGACGAAGGATATATGTTTATAAATCTTATAGCATATAGCTAAAGGTTGCTGAACGATTGTGACATATTGACTCCTCGATGGTAGTGGAAATAATATTAGCCTAAGCTGCATAACATGAATTGCGCCTATGAGGCGCTCTGTATACTATTATTTACTCTATGAAGCTTATGTATTAACACCACTGTGTGAATGGGGGTAATCCTCCTTTTCGGAAAAGAAAAACACGGTGTTAATGGGGGTTACTATTGAATCTGTACTAATTATATGATCAGTCTCATCACATAGAGGAACAAATATGTGAAGTGGTAAAAAAGGATAACACACGGTTTTTTCATTGCAAACAAGTTTTTTTCTTCACAAAACAAGGAGTACATGTCAATAGACATATAAAGGAGAAGATAGTGCATAGTGTTCTAGGATGCAGACTAAATCATTACGTATAAATCACATGGCTGTATAGTTGTTGTGTTAACCAATTGAAAATGCTTTGACATCTACATATTTGGATGTGGTTCACCTAGTTATTATTAGACCTTTCTTGCTCATTTTCGAAACAAAACAATAGCTCTTGGACTATGACGGAGGGCATGCAGGCCTGAGTATCGTACTATGTAACAATGTGTTTCTTGTGCTATGAAAATGGGAGCAAAAAAAGACAGAGGATTACCAAGCTATAGTTATGTCACTATTGTCATATGATGATTCAGTTATGTCTTCCATTGTAGAGTACAACAGTATTGCAATAATATTTTCGTGCTTATCAAACAAATTGACAAAATTAAAGTTGAACTTTATTATAAGCTGGGTACGCAAATACAACCATTTGATAAAATTTTCAGTTCAAAGGAAAAAGAAAACTAAAATGATGTACGAACTGAAAAGGGCCAAAGACCGTCATATTAATATACCACCAGATTGTAAACACATTCAAATACTGGTCAATCTACATAAGAAATGTTGCTATATCAGAGTAACGAACATAGGTTTGGATGGGATCAATGACTTTTTATCAGGCTCCCACAATGAATAGGCCTGAGACAGAAATGTTTTGCTATAACTGAAATACTATTGCACCTACACGGCAAAGACAATCTGACAATAAATTTAAGGTATTGTTGGGTGATTTCTTAAACCATTGGGTTCTTGGTTTTTGATATGCTAAATCCGGGTTAGAGTTCCTTTATTGACACTTTCTAGTATTTCTCTGAACTTGATTAGTAGCATGCATGTTTATTCGAACTTGCTTTTATGAAGACATCTTAGTGTAGCACAGCCGCGTGCAGGCAGACAAGCAAGCTGTAGAATATGGCACAACATTCATCCTCACCATGATCTGGGCTCCATGCATGCATGAAAAAGTTCCTTTTTTTAGAACGGAGACGCAAGGAGCGTCCGGTTTAACTTAATAAAGCCCACGAACAGGCAGCATCCGACAAACAAGATAGTCTTAAAACAAAAGGAAACGTGGCCGAAGCCTTAGTTTGAACATGCAACCGGCCTAGGCCTGAGAATGAAAAGGCAAAAGTTCAAACATGCCAACACGGGCATAAGCGGAATGATGATCAACATCTAGTGACGGGCAGCAATCTGGATCAATCGAATCCGCTCCATCGCCTCTTGCATCCGCTCAGCGTCCCACCGTTTCCCCAAGGGCATCCAAGTCCGGAGGAACAAATGGCATTTGAAAATAATATCAGCAGGGTGAGAGGGAAATTTGTGCTCAATTGTGATTTTGTTTCTAGTAGTCCATAGAGCCCAGAAAAGCGCCCCTACGCATCTCCAAAGGACTCGACCATACCCACTCCTATGGGCCAAGAGAATATCGCGGAGGTCTCTACTCGAGTGGGGATTCCAGTTTTGATCAAAGGCTTCCCGGACCGCACTCCACGCGAAGCGAGCGAGGTGGCAATTGAAGAAGATGTGATTTGCATCCTCATGCGCACCACACATCACACAATTGCCATCGGACCGCCCGTTTCGTTCTACTATGTTGTTCGAGGACAGGAGGCGGTTGCGGAACATTTGCCAAAGGGAAACTTTAATTTTGAGGGGCATTGACACTTCCCATAGCCCCCTAGCTATGTCTAGTGTCGGACCCTCCGTCAACTTAGTGTAAAGAGACTTAATCGTGAATTTCTGAGAGCTCGTGAGGGTCCAAGAGACCGTATCGGCCTCAGGTCGCAACACCAGTATCGCAAGAGCGTTGCGTAACTCATCCCAAACAGCCCGTTCGGCGTCAGAAAGGGCCTTTTGAAAGTAATAGCTGGTGGGTTGGTTCTAAGCACGTTGGCAACAAGGATATCGATGTTAGTAGCAAGTTGGTATATGGAGGAGTTGCTACGCCACAACGGATCCTGAACAAACTAGTGATCTAACCAAAATCGTGTGGATTTCCCATCATTAACGCCGATCTTAGCTCCTACCGCAAAGGCCGGTTTGACAGCCTGGATCCCATTCCAGAATGTCGACCCTTTGGACTTGGAGGTAAGGAAAGTTCCGTCGGGGAAGTATTTCGCTCTCAGAATATCCTCCCAGAGCCCCCGCTAATTTTGGGCGAGTTTCCATAGCCACTTGGAGAGAAGGGCAACATTCATAAGTTTGGAGTTGAGAATCCCAAGGCCGCCAAATTTCTTTGGCCGACAAATCGCTGCCCACTTAACTAAGTGGTACTTATTTTTGGACCCATTTCCTTCCCAAAAGAACTTGGACCGGGGCGTATCGAGCTTGGCGTGAACACCGTCTGCTAGGAGGAACATGCCCATGGTAAACATGGGCAGAGAGGAGAGACTAGTGTTCGTCAGAATGAGCCTAGCTGCCGAAGACATGAACCGACCACACCATGGACTAACCCGGTTCGCCACCTTGCCGTACAGGGGTTCCCATTCTTGGATAGATATGTGTTTTTAGAGATGGGGAGGCCCAAGTACTTAAACGAAAAGCTCCCAAGCTTATAGTTCAGTAGGTTGGCAACCCGCAAAGCGAGAGGTGCGGCCATCTCAATGGCTATCACCTCACTCTTGAGAAAATTTATCTTGAGGCCGGAAACGATCTCCAATGCAAGTAGGATGAGCTTGATCGAGGCAATACTGTGATCGTCTGGCTCGAAGAGCATCATGGTACCATCCGTGTATTGAAGGTGAGAGACCCCTCCTGGAATGAGGTGGGGGACGACACCGCGGATGTGGCCGACACCCTTCTCCTTAGTGATCATGGTCGAGAGGGCGTCTGCAACAAAGTTTAAGATAAGAGGGGAGGAAGGGTCCCCCTGCCTAAGCCATCGTTTGTTGCGGAAGAAGTTCCCAACTTCTTCATTTATAGACACCGCCGTCTGCCCCCCCGAGACCAGCTGCATTATACGGTGCACGAATCCTGACTCGAATCCCTTATGGACGAGGACCTCGCGAATGAACTCCCAGTTCACTCAATCATAGGCTTTTTCGAAGTCCAGCTTGAGGAGCACGGCCGGTTGCCGGGTTCATTTAAGCTCGTGGACAATCTCCTGAAGAACTACCGGTCCCTCTAGGATATTACGTCCCTTGAGAAAAGCCGACTGGCTACGGTTGATGATTCTTTGCGCCACTGGGGCCAGCCACGTCGTATAGGCCTTTGCACAAATTTTGAAAGGCACATTAATGAGGGTGATAGGATGGTATTGTTTGATGCAGTCCGCCCCTTTGACCTTTGGAATTAAACTAATGACCCCAAAGTTGAGGCGCTAGATATCTACCGTGCCTAACGCAAAACCATTTATGATGTCAAAAATTGAGCTTGGAGCATGGGCCAAAAACGACGGAAGAAAGCCACCGGCCAACCGTCCGGGCCGGGGGCAGTGTCAGGCTTCATTGAACCAACGGCCCTATCGATTTCCTCCGTGGAAAAGGACAAGGCTAAGAGGTCATTTTCAGCATGAGAAACTTGATCTTCGCATCACATATGCAAGGGACTGCTACACGGGCAAGCTGCACAACATGGCATACCATTTATCCAGGCCATGATCAGTGTTCCGTCAAGTAGTTTTTTGGACGGAAAGCACATCTGTGATGGCTTGTTATACTGTTATATGGTTCCGCTCGTGTCATCTATGGGAGGAGCGATATCGGAGGGGGGGTATATATCACTCTGTTCGGAATCATTGGCTTCGTTATTTGCTGAAAGATTAGACTCGTTGAATTTGTGCCTTTGGTGCTGGATGTGGCCTATTGGTAGTTAATATCCATGCATATGTGCCACTTCCTCCAATCTAGGGTTGTTGGTCATTACCGTTAGTGCATCGCAACCGAGGCGGAGCGGGTGCATCATGCGAATTGTTGAATTATGATGCTTGGCAATCACGTGTGTTTCTCCTGCAAAATAACGTTTGAAAATGGCCATAATTGATGTGTGAGTTTGTCGTATGCCCCTTTCGCTCGTGATGTCATACAAATAATGAACAGAACTTGCATGCATTGGATATAGGAATACGTGCGAGAGAGAGGGGAGACGAGAAAGTAGCAACATTTTTATTATCAACCCTAATAAATTTAGCCTGCGGATGGAGGAAGTATTTAAGTTTTGCTTTCTTAACTACTCTGCAATGCTACCAATGATTACTTCTTTATCGTTGCAATTTCTATTTCGTAATGTGAAAACTGGTGCCTCTGATGCCTACCATTGTGTCCTCTGAAACAAATCATGAGTATATGCTTCTAACACTATTAATGATTCATTATAATTGCATGTGTGCTTCCATCATAAGGATGTGATGCTTCCAACAATGCAAACCCTGCTTTGTAATCCTTAGTTGAATTTATCTTTAAGAAGCAGACGCATTTAATTTTCTTCCTTTGTGAACAATCTTATTTCTTCTCTCCAAGAGACTCCTCTGTGTGGATCATGCACCTTTTGGTAGTGTGAACTGATTAGTTAAGTTTGTTTATATTATTGGCACAACTTGGTTAATTAATTGTTCTACCTGAAGAAATAAATACCCAGATTACAATTATCTGTTTACTATGGATACGATATAGTGCAGTTTTCAGTTCTTTCCAGTGAAACATTTTAGTAACAGATCAAGTTCTTTTGTTGATTTTTTTGAAATGGAGGCATTAGATTTACCTCATCTCATTAATTAATAAGAAGAGAACAGAGTTTGGTGGTTAGATGACCACATAGGTCAAAACACAAAGAGATCACTCTCCCGGTATTAAATTACCCACATATTTTGCCACGGCAAACACCCAGAGCATTGCTTTCGCCTTGATCGACGCAACCACTGGCCGGGCAAGGAGGCCCCTTGTTGCGAAATACTCTCACATTCCATATTGCCCAACAGACAAGCATCTTCAATGAATTCTACACCTTCATGTTGGCATCGGGTAGCCTACAACAAGAATCTTATCAGTTTGGCACTGATGAAAGAGCGGACCAGGTGCTAGTCTAAGATTGCAACCCCTGTCAAGCGTTGATCATGTTCCAAATCGTAATATTGTAGCGGCATTTCAAAATGATGTCCATGCGGAGATGATTCCGGTTCTCTTTTTCACAACTGGCACAGGCCATAGTTTGGCCAATCCCTCCGAGCAAATCTATCCACCGTCCAAACTCTATTTTAGAGAGTGAGCCATGAGAAAAATCAAATTATGCATGGTTTGCAAACTTTCCACACCATCCTTGGCATGCCAGAATTTATAAACCCTGTGAAATGCATATCCTATGAGCAGAGGCAGTAGAGTAGCACCCACCACTGGTGAATTTTCATCGAATAGCATCTTTAGTGCCCATAGTGAGCTGCACCTCATGGACCTTGCTCCATAGGTTGAAAAATTGTTTTATGAGATCGACTATGAGACCCACTTGCATATTGATGCGACGTACCAAATCCCTATTAGCCAGGGCCTTGGCTACTTACGATTTAGTGCGCTTGGAAAGGGCAAAGATGCCTGGGGCGATGTCCTTCTACTTTTGCCATTGTAGCCGAGGAGTGAACCACCGTCGGTTAATTATCATGGATCTTATTATCACAAAACTATAATCTTTTTTTTGACCAAAGAACAGTAGGGCAAACCCCCTACGGTGAGTCATTTTTTCATTAATAAATAAGGGTATCAAAGTACATAAAAATGGTTGTTGGGGTGAGAACCAAGGAGGTACTATCTAGAGGAAAAGTAGAAGGAAATTATTGGAAAATTAAATATTGTCTATCCAAGAGGACATGCCCTCTTTTAGAGTGGGCTTAGCCCTTAACATGGTCATTTTGAAACATCTGGAAAAATCATTCTTGCATTCATTTATTGAGCAAGGGATCCCTTCAAAAATCATCCCATTCCTTTGGTTCCATATGCTCCAGCAGCCAATAATCATTGTTTCCATGAAGTGGTCAATTTTATATCTGTGTTTAGCATCAATAATCATATTGCTGATCTCCAGATCCGAATTCCATTCAAAACCAATGTTCCACCAAAATCCTTGACTAAATGGACATGTGAAAAGAAGATGAGTCCTGTCCTCAATGTCTCCATTGTTGCATAGAACACATAAAGTGGAATCCAGATGCATGTTTTTTCGGATCAGAAGATCACATGTATTTATTCTGTCATTTAGCATTAACCAACAGAAAAATTTGTGTCTTGGTAGGCAACATGATTTCCATATCCATTTAAAAGTGGCAGCAGCATCCTCACCATTCATAAGATATCCATAGATCTTCTTGGTAATGTTCTTATTATTGCCCCATTTGAAGAGCCATGTGTCCTTGTCATAGGTGTTTATGATATTATTTAATTCTCCTGATAACAAATGGAATTGCTGGTGTGCTTGTATGGATAATGGAAGTTGAAACAAGCTGTAAAGATTATCCAGTTCCTTGGCTTCTTTGACTGATATGCTTTCCTTTTGGGTAAAAGAGTGAAGCTCAGGGTACTTAATTTTCATAATATCACCATTCCAGTTGTCATCCCAAAGCAAATTAGTGCAACCAGATTTGATGTCACAGGTAGTCATCTACCTGAAAAGGTCAAACATTTTCATTCAATCCTTCCACCAAAAAGATCCTTTGCTCCTATTATAATGTGGGACATCATTATTGTGATAGTGAGCTTCCCAAATTAGCTTTACCCATGGGACATCAACTTTGTTATAAAACTTGAACATGTGCTTTATAAGAAGAGCTTTATTTTGTTCTCTTAAATTCAGAACCCCAAGTCCTCCTTGTTGTTTGGGTTTGCAAATCATCTCCCAGCTGGCCAGACATTTGCCTCTTTTATTGATTTCATTTCCATACCAAAGGAAATTCCTGCTTGATTTATCCACATGATCCAGAATGGTAACATGGACTTTAAGGGAGCACATGGCAAATATTGGCATGGAAGCAACAACAGAGTTGACATAAGTGAGCCTACCAGAGTGGTTCATGAATCTGGCAACACCAGAAAGTCTCTTATCAGTCCTAGATATAACTGGGATGAGGTCATGAACTGAAGGCTTGGTGGTGCCCATAGGAAGCCCCAGTCTGTGTTATGAAAGAAAGGTAGTATGAAAGTGTATGCACTCCTGGCAGGGGTGCTTATATGCTAAATATAATACAAGATGTGGCAGTTTGTTGGTAGGTTTGGCCCCTAGTCCAAGATATACTAGATTGGGCTCATCCTTGCTAATAACCTGCCTTGTACAATAATACATATGCGCCCCCCCCCACACACACACAGAGAGAGAGAGAGATATGAAGCTAACCTTGCCATTTGCCAACCTTGTAACACTGTGATTTGTCAAAATATGAAGCTAAAAATCACTAGCAGTATCTAATTTTTGCAACTAAAATTCAGTAATTAAGCATGGATGAAGGCAAGGAGGCGTGTTCAGCCAGGCGTGCAGCGGGCGGCGCAGTACTATTCAATTTGACAGCGGGCGACGCAGTTCTCGATACGGCTTTAATGTAGACGAGGGAGAGGGTAGTTGTTCCCGAAATGTTGAACGGCCAATGATGCATCCTCCTTCAATTAGCATCGTGTGAATGCATGAGGGAAGTAATGGGAGGACCCGGAAAAGAGGCGGCACAATGTGAATGCAATGCAGTTTGCACTCATATAAAGGCGCCCCTCCATTCCAATGCATCTACCACATCGTACGCTCCTAAGCATTTGCCTAAGGACCTACAGTAATAAGCGCAAAAGTGCCCACTCCAGACCCATGGAGGCGATGCGCGTGAGCAGCCAGCGGCTGTGCCAGATGGTCCACGACGCCGGCCTGTGGCATGGCACCGTGGATCATCTCCATATGGTGTTGGCGACCGGCTGATGGATGGCCGCCGTCGACGCGAGCTATGACTCTCAGTTAGACCAGATGATCGTTCGCACCACCAACAGGTTCACCATCATCAAGAAGATCGCGGACGATATCGCCGTACTCCTCTAGCCCGTGCGCCCGGGCTTCTCATTGCCTACCACCCTAATCGGCCTCCATGGTCGGAACCTCTTTCAAGCACTGGTGGCCCTGCGACTGCCCGCCGACGCCACGAAGAATGTCCACCTGGAGGTCGCGCTCGCCGCGAGGTGCCTCGCCCTGCAAGAAACCATCGACCTACTCATCCATGTGTATGAGCGAATCATGTACATAGGTATCTACATGGCAAGTGAGGACGCTATGACATTGGCCTTCTTCAACCAGCTGGAAGCGTTGGATGCCTTTGTTGAGAAGCACCTTGACCTTGCCACAAAATCCGCCACTCCTTAGCCGCTGGTCGGTGGCGCGGCCGACGCACTATGTTGAGGAGGAGGAGGTCGTACGTCGATGGATGCATGTTTCTTCTTGGCTCCTGTAACCACCACTGCGATTGCATCATCTTGGCCTTAATTCTTATTTTGCTATTGCATTCTCGTTTCAGTCAATACGGACATTTGTGATCCCTTTGCTCAATACAGACATGTCCGTTCCAGTCTTATTTTGATTGGCTTGAATGAAGGTCTATCCCGCTGTTAGGCGCCGCGGCGCGCTCTGCTCGCATCCGTTAGCGTGCTATGCTCGCGTCCGTCGGTGCGCTCATCTTGTGGACAACTTTTTCTTGTGTGTTCAACTGCTATACGCATATATATATATGGTTGCTCGCCGTTGAGGTGACTGCGGAGCGATCTTCTCTTGTCCCTCCGCGCGCGCTTTGCCAATGGTTGGGCATGCGCACGATCATGTCGGGGGCCCTATATGCATGCGGTTGCGCCACGCGCGTTGCCACGGGATGCAGTTACGTGCGGCACGATGGAGTAACGTGCTGCAAATTAGAACTGCCATCAGGGCCTGCCAATATTCCTGGCCGTCCGGCTTCCCCTTTAATTCTTGTGGCCATTATAACCTTAGTCTCTTCAACCTTTTGATCGCGCCCCACAACACAACAAGCACACCCACGACGAGACATAGAGAGGCGATGTCCAGCGGCGCTCCAATGGAGTTCGGCGAGCATAGAGTGGAGACTCACGCGAGGGAGACATATCTCTCGTTGGTGTACACCGTCGACCCGGCCGTGGTGGACGACTACATCAACAGCGTTGAGCAGTTGCTTGCTGGAGACAAGTACAAGGTGGTCGGCATCGACCTCCAGCACACCACCAGTTGTCCCGGCATAGATCAGAAGGTTGCCGTTGCCCAGCTGTGCATGCACCATCATGTCCTCATCTACCACTACTACATGGCCACAGAGCCTTGCTACCGTTTCAACAGGTTTGTCAACAACACCAACTACAAGTTCGCCGCGGTGGAAACCAAGACGATTTAAATGCACTCAGTGTTACGGGCATGCCCTGCAAGAACCTTATCAAAATCTGTGACCACTACAAGGTCTGGGGCAACACGAAGAAGGACTCCCTGGTCAAACTCTCCTTGGCCATCATCGACCCCTACTACGAAAAGATGAAGCAGGATGCCCAGAGAATAAGCCCCCTATCCTGGCACAGGTCCTGGATGCGGCAACTGGATGAACCGCACCTTAGGTTCGCGGCCAAGAGCGTGTACATATGCTACGAGATCGTTGGCATGAGGAAGTGCCTCCTTACCCAAATCGATGAGTCCGGATCGAGCCACAAGCAGAGTGTCACATCCCTAGTCTGGTATGACCTAGACTAGCTAGTCATTGTGCATCATGTTTAAATTTCATTTAAATTTGAAATGAGGATTGGTGGAACCCTCAGAATCATTTTTGAAAATGACCCAAATAAAAATTTCTCCAAAAGGGTCCAAGAAAATGCTCATATTGCTCTCTGAAAATATTGGACAGAGATAAAAATCAAACCAATATTTTTAGGAGCTCATGGATATTTATTTTGGCCATTTGGATTAATTCGATAAATATTTGCATTGGAAATATATTAGTTATATATATTAATATATGTCCAAAAAGTATGCCATTTATAAAGGAGCTCTGGAATAATATAGTTAGCTCCTGCAAAAATGGGCATAAGGTAATTAAATGATTTAATATTTTAAATTAAATCAAAACAAATGTCAGAAAAATTAGAAAACAGAAAAGAGGGAGACTTACCTGGGCCTCCTCCCTGTGCAGCCCAGCAGCAGCTGGCCGACCCAGCAGCCAGCAGGCGGCCCAGCCCGCCTCCTGCTCTGTCGTCTTCGTCCTCGATAGAGGGAGGGGAGCGTGCCCGGCGCGCGCGCGCGCCACCGCGCCACGCCACCAGCCTCCCTGCCTGCCTGGCGCCCTTCTCGTCGCCCTCGACGCCCCGGTGACGCCACGCGCCTCCCCGACCCCCTCTCACTTCTCCCTCGCTCTCTGGACCTTCCTCCCCCTCGCTCCTCTGCTTCCCCCCCATGACCGAGAGCCGCCGCCGACGTCGCTCGCAACCACCGTGGCCACCGGCCACCCCTCGCCCTGTCGATAAGCCCAGAAGAACCGCCATCGTCTCCTGCATCGTCTACGCTAGCCCGTTCGACTGCGGGAGCCCTGCATCGCCACCCACGCCGTCTCCCTCATCCCCGGTGCCCGGAGATCGCCGCCGTAAATTCGCCGTCGCAGAAGCTTCCCCGAGCTCGCCGACCCCTCCGTTCGATCCACTGTGAGCCCCTCTTCCTCTTCCCCCTTCTCTCAAGCTCGCGCTCATCCCCTAGCTTCTTTCTCCACCGCGGCCGAGAGCTTCTCGCCGCCGGCCATGGCGTGGCCGTGGCCACAGCCACCGCAGCTCGTTTCCGAGCCCACTGTCGTGCTCACCGCGATCTCAGGAGTCCGTAGCACGCCCCAGCTCCTCCTGCCGTGCTCTCTAACACCGACCCCGAGCTCGCCCGAGCTCCGGCCGCCGCCGAGGTCGACGCCGTGCTCAACTCCGGCCACCTCCGCTCCAGCCGCCTCCACCACTGGAAGCGCCACTCCGCCAGCTCCCCGTAGATGCTCCCCGCGCCCCAAACCATGGCCTGTAGCGCAATCCCGACGCGGACGCCGCCGCGATCTGAGGTCGCCGGCGATTAAACGCCGGCAGCTGACGTGGCTCTGTTAATTAGGCACTAATCCCCACCTACTGACGCTGACCAGTGGGCCCCAGGGCTTAGTCAAAGCTAATCAGCCCAGGTTTGACTCGGGGTTAACCCCAGTGTCACTGACGTGTGGACCCCACACGTCAGGTTTGACCCTGGACAGCCGCGTTGACCCGCTGATGTAGTGATGACGTCATGCGGGCGCAATAATATGATTTCTGGATTTAAATTAAATCAGGAAATTCCAGAAATTGATTTAAACTTCAAAAATTCATATCAATTCAACCGTAGCTCAGATTAAAATAATTTATATATGAAAAATTATCAGAAAAATGCAACCTTTCCATCTGTACTAGTTTCATGCTTGACAAACCAACTTATACATGCTGAATATGGGAAAACACATTATGGCATATATAAGAGCCTACTTTGGAGATGCATTTGAACCTTTGGTTCAAATGGACTTCAAACCAAATGATTTCTAGTTGCATTAGCTCAAACAACATCACATCTTCATGCCATGATCATGCATAATATTGTTGCATATGTTGTGTATTGATTGCCGGCACCATTCCTTCTCGATAGGTCCTGCTCCGGAGCCGTTCCAGAGTACCTGTCTGTGAAGCAGTGCCTCCTCTGTTGATTTACCAGGCAAGCAAACCCCCTTGTTCATTCCGATAAAATCCTACTCTCTCGCTCCTGCTCTCAGTTATTGCATTAGGACAACAACGATTCATCTGCTACTTTGTGCTGCAGTAGTTGAACCCATTCCTCTGCATGACCTGTCATTGCCACAGTAAATAGTTGAAACCCACTAGCATGTGTAGGAGTTGATTGAAGCCATTGTTGTGTTCCTACCATGCTATGCCTGCTATTGCTTAGAGTTGTGTCAGGTCTGGTTCATTGGGAATGAATTGGAGTGTTACGATACGTTTTGATGCTGAGAGTGAAGTGTGTGAACACGATTTGGTAAAGGTAGCGGTGAGAGGCCATGTAGGAGTACATGGTTGGTTGTCTCACTGGAACCGTCCTTAAGCACTGAGTTCTATGTATGATGTCCAATGACTCGATACTACCACACATTGGGCTCCGGGCGCTCCAAGCCCTCTCGACTTATTAACCAACTTGATCTCTGTCCAGGAGTCGCAACTAGTTTCTGGTGTTTGTAGGTAGTGTTAGTAGTCTACCAAGTGGCACCCGGCCAGGTGGGCTTGGGACAGACTAGGCACAAGTGGCACGGTGTACCATGCGTAGAGCCATCCGGCAAGGTGGGCTTGGGAACCCTGCACACATCGTTTGGGGCCGTGAGTAAAACCCCGGCCGGATCTCCTTGCGGATGGAACCCGAATAGGCGATAAACCTGGATTAGAGTCTTGTGTGGTTAGTCAGGTCGTGGCCGACACCCTCGCCAGGCTTCCGCTTGAAGGTTGCCGAGATACATGACGTGTATATGGCGGTAAGTGGCGAGAGCGTGTCTGAAGAGGTACACCACTGCAGGGTTAACATGATCTATTCGAATAGCCGGGTCCGCGGTTATGGACTTCTTGGATGCTTACATGGTACATAGACAACTTGAAGTGGATACTCTAAAATGCTCAAGACAAGTGTGAGTGCTATGGATGGCCTTCTCGTAGGGAGACGGGGATGAATCCATAGTAGTGTATTGTGTGGTGATTAGTGGACTCGTGTACGTTGTCTCACCTCAAGAGTTTCTGGTAGTCGTAGAACAGGATAGCCACAGAGTCAAAGATGGCTTGCTGCAACTAAACCCCACATTACCCTCTTGATACAAATGCATGTATGATAGGATCCGATGTAAGTCTTGCTGAGTACCTTTGTACTCATGTTGCTTTATTTATGTTTTTGCAGTGGAGACTTCGGTCTTACTAGTGTTCTCATGGACTTCGACTAGTAGCTAGTACCTCAGCTACGATCTTGATCGGATGTTGTAGATAGTCAGGCTTTCAGCCTTTTTCATTTATAGATGTCTGTACTCAGACATGTAATGCTTCCGTTAGTTGCTTGATTGCTCTGAATGTTGGGTCATGTGACCCCTGTTTGTAATAAATGCTATGTTGGCTCTTCTGAGCCTTTATCTATATGAGTTTTTGAGTTATGCTGTGATGCCATGTTGTACAACACATACTTGCATGTTATGCGTACGTGTAATGTGTATTGCTATGTGTGGGATCTGACTGTCTAGTTGTTTATCCTTAGTAGTCTCTCTTACCGGGAAATGTCTCCTAGTGCTTCCACTGAGCCCTGGTAGCTTGCTACTGCTCCGGAACACTTAGGCTGGCCGGCATGTGTCCTTCTTCGTTCCTGTGTCTGTCCCTTCGGGGAAATGTCACGCGATGAATACCGGAGTCCTGTTAGCCCGCTACAGCCCGGTTCACCGGAGTCCTGTTAGCCCAGTGCTACAGCCTGGATTCACTCGCTGATGACCGACACGTTCGATGCTGGGTCATGGATGCATGTCCCTGTAAGTTAGTGCCACTTTGGGTTTACGACTAGCCATGTCAGCCCGGGCTCTTTATCATATGGATGCTAGCGACACCATCATATATGTGTGCCAAAAGGCGCAAATGGTCCAGGGCAAAGGTAAGGCGACACCCGTGGGGATACCGTGCGTGAGGCCGCAAAGTGATATGAGGTGTTACATGCTAGATCGATGTGGCATTGAGTCGGGGTCCTGACAGCGCTGGTATCAGAGCCTGGCTGCCTGTAGGATTACCAAGCCAAACTGGTCGAAGTTGAGTCTAGAAATTCGTTAGTTATATAAGGGAATTGATTGTGGGAAGGAACGTAAGGCTCTTTTTACTCCTTATACCTCATGGCCTTCTGATCTGAGTCATCCTATCTTTCCTACGGGGTTAAGGAACTAGGCTTTCTCTTCCGTCTATCAAGATCACGTGTTACTACTCCGTAGTCCCATAGGATTGGTTGATCAGAGTCATAACCCAGTTTTGAGTATTTACGGTGTAGTCTGTTTAGCACTATCTCAGAACCTTGAGTTATGTTGATGAGTATGTTACCACCCCATTCTTAGTAGGATGTCTCATACTGAGCATGTTACTGCCGTTATGCTGCCGGAATTTCCCTAGGAGTTCGAGAGATACTAATTCCTTGTCCTACATTCTACAGTCTATAGCCGATGCTGACTCCGTCCCTGGTTTCGTTTCTCAGGATGTCATCAAGTTCTATTGTTCGTAGCCAGAACCATGGAGATGGTAGGGATGAGGATCCTCACGACCCGCCTTCGTTGACAGAGTTCATGTTAGAAATGGAGAGGAACAAGCGTGAGTCAAACCGTTTGTTGGCACGTATCGAGGAGAACACCGCACATCGGTCCAATAAGTCTGCGACCATTCACGACTTAATTCGCTTGCACCCACCTACCTTTCATCATTCCATCGAGCCACTCGATGCAGATGACTGGCTCCGTAGCATCACCCATAAGCTGCGTTCCGCGAACGTAGCTGAAGATGATAAGGTCACTTATGCCACATATCACCTGGAAGGTCCTGCTAGTCTTTGGTGGCAGAACTATGAGGCTATGCTTCCAGCTGGCCAGACTCCCACCTGGAGGGATTTCGTTGAGGCTTTTCGCGAGCATCTCATTCCTGAAGCCCTCATCGATCGCAAGAGAGAAGAGTTCTGTAGTTTCACCCAGGGTAAGATGGCTGTTGATGCCTATAGTAGAGAGTTTGAGAACCTCGCCCGTTATGCCACAGAAGAGGTGTCCACGGACGCCAAGAGGCAGGCTAGGTTCCGGAAGGGTCTCAACCCCAAGTTGCGTCGTGATCTCCACCTGCATCATTGTGATACATTCCAAGCTCTTGTGAACAAGGCCATTAATGCAGAGACAGCTCAACTCACTTACGAGGAGTCTCGTAAGCACGCTCGTGATTTGGGATCTTCCTCCGGTTCTAGTTCCCAGAAGCGCCGGATTTGGGCTCCACACTCCGCTCTTCCACCCAAATATGTACCGAGGCCATCTTATGTGGCACCTCATCAAGTTCAGCAGTATGCTCCACCCAGGACTATTGGTGGACCGCCTTTTAATGCAGGTCCACATCCTACCTCCAAGATCTGTTACAAGTGCGGAGAGCCAGGCCACATTGCCCGTATTTGCACTCAGACCAGAGTTGCTCCACCCCAGCCCGAGAAGTCTATTGGCCATGGTAAGCCATCATGCAAGATGATCAGTGCCAAGTCAGCTCCCACTGAACATGGACGTGTGCATCACGTCTCAGCTAAAGACGCTCATGATGATCCAGATGTCGTTCTTGGTACACTCCTTGTCAACTGTCATCCGGCATCGGTATTGTTTGATACTGGAGCGTCTCATTCCTTCATATCTAAAAGCTATGCCCGCTTGCACGACATGTCATTTTGTGATATGCCCTCCCCACTACTTATTCAAACTCCTGGATCCAAATGACAAACTTCTAGGATAAGTTATGGCAATGAAATCCTTGTTGACAGACTTGTATTCCTTGCTTCCTTGATATCTCTCAAGTCTTCGGATATTAACATCATCTTGGGTATGGACTGGATGACAGCTCATCATGCCAAGATTGATTGTTTCACCAGATCTGTTCAGCTTACACATCCATCTGGCAAGATAGTCACTGTCTCCACTAGAGTTGCAAAGCGTCAGCTCTATTCCCTTAATGCCAGCCCTCTTCCAGACCTTGAAGATATCCCGGTAATCCGTGACTTTCCGGATGTCTTTCCAGAGGAACTGCCAGGTGTTCCGCCTGACAGAGATGTAGAGTTCGTCATAGATCTTATCCCAGGAACTGCTCCAATCTCTAGGAGACCCTACAAGATGGCACCCTTAGAACTAGCCAAGCTTAAGAAACAACTTGATGAGTCCTTGCAAAAGGGTTTCATCCGTCCCAGTTCTTCTCCTTGGGCTTGCCCCGTCCTCTTCGTCAAGAAGAAGGATGGTACGGACGGGATGGTTGTAGATTATCGTCCCGTTAATTTGGTCACAATAAAGAACAAATATCCGCTCCCCAGGATCAACGATCTATATGATCAGCTCGCTGGATCCTCAGTCTTCTCCAAGATGGATTTGAGGTTAGGATACCACCAAATTAAGATCAGAAACGGGGACATTCCCAAGACAGCCTTTGTTACTCGTTATGGTCAGTACGAGTACACAGTCATGTCCTTCGGTCTAACCAACGCCCCAGCCACATTCTCCCGCTTGATGAACTCGATCTTCATGGAATACTTAGATAAGTTCGTCGTGGTTTACCTCGATGATATTCTTATTTACTCGAAGAACGAGGAAGAGCATTCCGAACATCTTAGACTTGTGTTAGAAAAACTCAGAGAGCACCGCCTTTATGCCAAGTTTTCCAAGTGTGAATTTTGGTTGCCAGAAGTGACCTACCTAGGCCACGTAATCTCTGGTAAGGGCATTGCTGTCAATCCCGAGAGAGTTCAGGCTGTTCTCGATTGGACTCCACCTGAGACCGTTAAACAAGTTAGGAGTTTCCTTGGTCTAGCCAGCTATTGTCGCCACTTTGTTGAAAACTTCTCCAAAGTAGCCAAACCCCTCACGGAACTTCTCAAGAAAGATAAAAAGTTTGAGTGGTCCCCACAGTGTGAACACAGTTTTCAGGAACTGAAAAGACGCCTGACTTCTGCTCCCATACTTGTGCCACCGGATTTCACTAAAGACTTTATTATCTACTGCGACGCCTCACGACAGGGACTAGGTTGGATTCTTATGCAGGATCGTCATGTGATTGCCTATGCATCTCAACAGTTGCATCCACATGAGGATAATTATCCTACACATGATCTAGAGCTTGCAGCCGTAGTCTATGCACTCAAGACCTGGCGACATTACCTCCTTGGTAAACGTTGCGAGATCTACACCGATCACCAGAGTCTCAAGTATATCTTCACCCAACCGGATCTGAACCTTAGGCAAAGACGTTGGTTGGAGTTAATCACAGATTATGATCTAGGGATTACCTACACCCCAGGAAAAGCCAATGTCATGGCTGATGCTCTAAGCCGTAAATCCTATTGCAACAATCTTATGTTGCAGCAAGGCCAACCACTTCTCCATGAGGAATTCTGTAAGCTTAATCTTCACATTGCTCCTCACGGATTCCTTTCTACCTTGGTGGTGAAACCTGATCTTGAAGATCGGATTGTCGCTGCTCAAAAGCAAGACACAGGAATTTCCCGGATCAAGAGAAACATTAAGAAGGGAGTTGGTGGATGTTTCTCTATGGATGATCGTGGTGTTGTTTTCTTTGAGAATCGCTTGGTGGTTCCCAAGAATCAACATCTGCGACAATTGATTCTTAAGGAGGCGCATGAATCTCCTCTCACGATTCATCCCGGTAGCGCTAAGATGTATCAGGACCTACGCCAGAGGTTCTGGTGGACTAGGATGAAGAGAGAAATCGCTGAGTTCATTGCTAAATGTGACGTTTGTCGTCGCGTTAAGGCAGAGCATCAAAGGCCTACTGGCACTCTTCAGCCTTTAGCTATTCCTGAATGGAAATGGGATAAAGTTGGTATGGACTTCATCACCGTCTTTCCCAAGACCAAGGGAGGGAATAACGCTATCTTCGTAGTCGTTGATCGTCTTTCCAAAGTGGCTCACTTCCTTCCTGTTCGAGAGAGTATCGCTGCTAGTCAGCTTGCTGACTTATACATTTCCCGAATAGTGTCACTTCATGGTGTTCCACTAGAGATCAATTCAGACCGTGGCAGTCTTTTCACTTCTCATTTCTGGGAGAGTTTCCAAACTGCCATGGGAACCCATCTTTCCTTCAGTACCGCTTTCCACCCTCAGTCGAGTGGTCAGGTGGAATGGGTCAACCAAATTCTCGAAGACATGCTTAGAGCTTGCGTTATCTCATTCGGTATGGATTGGGAGAAATGTCTTCCTTTTGCCGAGTTTGCTTATAACAATAGCTATCAATCCAGCCTCAAGAAAGCTCCTTTTGAGGTTCTCTATGGACGAAGATGTCGAACACCTTTGAACTGGTCAGAAACCGGTGAAAGACAATTCTTTGGACCGGAAATGATCCAGGAGGCCAAAGAGCAAGTTTGCATCATTCGTGAGAATTTGAAAACAGCCCAGTCTCGTCAGAAGAGCCAGTACGATCGTCATCATAAGGATATGACTTATGAAATTGGCGACCAAGCTTACCTTCGGGTTACTCCTTTGAAGGGTACCCATCGTTTCGGTATCAAGGGTAAGTTGGCTCCTGGTTACATTGGTCCTTTTCGTATTCTCGCTAAACGAGGAGAGGTTGCCTACCAATTGGAACTACCCCCACATCTTTCTCGAATTCATGATGTCTTCCACGTCTCTCAACTCAGGCATTGCTTCTTGGATCCCATCCGCGGAGTGGACTACGAAACGCTTGATCTCCAAGATAACCTCACCTACCGAGAGTACCCGGTTCGCATTCTTGATCAAGCAGAGCGTGTTACCCGACGTCATAACATCAAGTTTCTCAAAGTTCAGTGGTCTCATCATTCCGAGAGAGAAGCTACTTGGGAGCGAGAAGATCGTCTTCGACTGGAGTACCCCGCTTTCTTTCCGTCGACCCCTGAATCTCGGGACGAGATTCTTTCAAGTGGGGGCGAGTTGTCACATCCCTAGTCTGGTATGACCTAGACTAGCTAGTCATTGTGCATCGTGTTTAAATTTCATTTAAATTTGAAATGAGGATTGGTGGAACCCTCAGAATCATTTTTGAAAATGACCCAAATAAAAATTTCTCCAAAAGGGTCCAAGAAAATGCTCATATTGCTCTCTGAAAATATTGGACAGAGATAAAAATCAAACCAATATTTTTAGGAGCTCATGGATATTTATTTTGGCCATTTGGATTAATTCGATAAATATTTGCATTGGAAATATATTAGTTATATATATTAATATATGTCAAAAAATTATGCCATTTATAAAGGAGCTCTGGAATAATATAGTTAGCTCCTGCAAAAATGGGCATAAGGTAATTAAATGATTTAATATTTTAAATTAAATCAAAACAAATGTCAGAAAAATTAGAAAACAGAAAAGAGGGAGACTTACCTGGGCCTCCTCCCTGTGCAGCCCAGCAGCAGCTGGCCGACCCAGCAGCCAGCAGGCGGCCCAGCCCGCCTCCTCCTCTGTCGTCTTCGTCCTCGACAGAGGGAGGGGAGCGTGCCCGGCGCGCGCGCGCGCCACCGCGCCACGCCACCAGCCTCCCTGCCTGCCTGGCGCCCTTCTCGTCGCCCTCGACGCCCCGGTGACGCCACGCGCCTCCCCGACCCCCTCTCACTTCTCCCTCGCTCTCTGGACCTTCCTTCCCCTCGCTCCTCTACTTCCCCCCCCCATGACTGAGAGCCGCCGCCGACGTCGCTCGCAACC
>NC_057807.1:86348766-86368496 GCF_018294505.1 Triticum aestivum
AACCACCGTGGCCACCGGCCACCCCTCGCCCTGTCGATAAGCCCAGAAGAACCGCCATCGTCTCCTGCATCGTCTATGCCAGCCTGTTCGACTGCGGGAGCCCTGCATCGCCGCCCACGCCGTCTCCCTCATCCCCGGTGCCCGGAGATCGCCGCCGTAAATTCGCCGTCGCAGAAGCTTCCCCGAGCTCGCCGACCCCTCCGTTCGATCCACTGTGAGCCCCTCTTCCTCTTCCCCCTTCTCTCAAGCTCGCGCTCATCCCCTAGCTTCTTTCTCCACCGCGGGCGAGAGCTTCTCGCCGCCGGCCATGGCGTGGCCGTGGCCACAGCCACCGCAGCTCGTTTCCGAGCCCACCGTCGTGCTCACCGCGATCTCAGGAGTCCGTAGCACGCCCCAGCTCCTCCTGCCGTGCTCTCTAACACCGACCCCGAGCTCGCCCGAGCTCCGGCCGCCGCCGAGGTCGACGCCGTGCTCAACTCCGGCCACCTCCGCTCCAGCCGCCTCCACCACTAGAAGCGCCACTCCGCCAGCTCCCCGTAGATGCTCTCCGCGCCCCAAACCATGGCTTGTAGCGCAATCCCGACGCGGACGCCGCCGCGATCTGAGGTCGCCGGCGGTTAAACGCCGGCAGCTGACGTGGCTCTGTTAATTAGGCACTAATCCCCACCTACTGACGCTGACCAGTGGGCCCCAGGGCTTAGTCACAGCTAATCAGCCCAGGATTGACTCGGGGTTAACCCAGTGTCACTGACGTGTGGACCCCACACGTCAGGTTTGACCCTGGACAGCCGCGTTGACCCGCTGATGTAGTGATGACGTCATGCTGGCGCAATAATATGATTTCTGGATTTAAATTAAATCAGGAAATTCCAGAAATTGATTTAAACTTCAAAAACTCATATCAATTCAACCGTAGCTCAGATTAAAATAATTTATATATGAAAAATTATCAGAAAAATGCAACCTTTCCATCTGTACTAGTTTCATGCATGACAAACCAACTTATACATGCTGAATATGGGAAAACACATTATGGCATATATAAGAGCCTACTTTGGAGATGCATTTGAACCTTTGGTTCAAATGGACTTCAAACCAAATGATTTCTAGTTGCATTAGCTCAAACAACATCACATCTTCATGCCATGATCATGCATCATATTGTTGCATATGTTGTCTATTGATTGCCGGCACCGTTCCTTCTCGATAGGTCCTGCTCTGGAGCCGTTCCAGAGTACCTATCTATGAAGCAGTGCCTCCTCTATTGATTTACCAGGCAAGCAAACCCCCTTGTTCATTCTGATAAAATCCTACTCTCTCGCTCCTGCTCTCAGTTATTGCATTAGGACAACAACGATTCATCTGCTACTTTGTGCTGCGGTAGTTGAACCCATTCCTCTGCATGACCTGTCATTGCCACAGTAAATAGTTGAAACCCACTAGCATGTGTAGGAGTTGATTGAAGCCATTGTTGTGTTCCTACCATGCTATGCCTGCTATTGCTTAGAGTTGTGTCAGGTCTGGTTCATTGGGAATGAATTGGAGTGTTACGATATGTTCTGATGCTGAGAGTGAAGTGTGTGAACACGATTTGGTAAAGGTAGCGGTGAGAGGCCATGTAGGAGTACATGGTGGGTTGTCTCACTGGAACCGTCCTTAAGCACTGAGTTCTATGTATGATGTCCAATGACTCGATACTACCACACATTGGGCTCCGGGCGCTCCAAGCCCTCTCGACTTATTAACCAACTTGATCTTTGTCCAGGAGTCGCAACTAGTTTCTGGTGTTTGTAGGTAGTGTTAGTAGTCTACCAAGTGGCACCCGGCCAGGTGGGCTTGGGACAGACTAGGCACAAGTGGCACGGTGTACCAAGCGTAGAGCCATCCGGCGAGGTGGGCTTGGGAACCCTGCATACATCGTTTGGGGCCGTGAGCCCCGGCCGGATCTCCCTGCGGATGGAACCCGAATAGGCGATAAACCTGGATTAGAGTCTTGTGTGGTTAGTCAGGTCGTGGCCGACACCCTCGCCAGGCTTCCGATTGAAGGTTGCCGAGATACATGACGTGTACATGGCGGTAAGTGGCGAGAGCGTGTGTGAAGAAGTACACCCCTGCAGGGTTAACATGATCTATTCGAATAGCCGGGTCCGCGGTTATGGACTTCTTGGATGCTTACATGGTACATAGACAACTTGAAGTGGATACTCTAAAATGCTCAAGACAAGTGTGAGTGCTATGGATGGCCTTCTCGTAGGGAGACGGGGATGAATCCATAGTAGTGTATTGTGTGGTGATTAGTGGACTCGTGTACGTTGTCTCACCTCAAGAGTTTCTGGTAGTCGTAGAACAGGATAGCCACAGAGTCAAAGCTGGCTTGCTGCAACTAAACCCCACATTACCCTCTTGATACAAATGCATGTATGATAGGATCTGATGTAAGTCTTACTGAGTACCTTTGTACTCATGTTGCTTTATTTATGTTTTTGCAGCGGAGACTTCGGTCTTACTAGTGTTCTCATGGACTTCGACTAGTAGCTAGTACCTCAGCTACGATCTTGATCGGATGTTGTAGATAGTCAGGCTTTCAGCCTTTTTCATTTATAGATGTCTGTACTCAGACATGTAATGCTTCCGTTAGTTGCTTGATTGCTCTGAATGTTGGGTCATGTGACCCCTGTTTGTAATAAATGCTATGATAGCTCTTCTGAGCCTTTATCTATATGAGTTGTTGAGTTATGCTGTGATGCCATGTTGTACAACACATACTTGCATGTTATGCGTACGTGTAATGTGTATTGCTATGTGTGGGATCTGACTGTCTAGTTGTTTATCCTTATTAGTCTCTCTTACCGGGAAATGTCTCCTAGTGCTTCCACTGAGCCCTGGTAGCTTGCTACTGCTCCGGAACACTTAGGCTGGCCGGCATGTGTCCTTCTTCGTTCCTGTGTCTGTCCCTTCGGGGAAATGTCACGCGATGAATACCGGAGTCCTGTTAGCCCGCTACAGCCCGGTTCACCGGAGTCCTGTTAGCCCAGTGCTACAGCCTGGATTCACTCGCTGATGACCGACACGTTCGATGCTGGGTCATGGATGCCTGTCCTTGTAAGTTAGTGCCACTTTGGGTTTACGACTAGCCATGTCAGCCCGGGCTCTTTATCATATGGATGCTAGCGACACCATCATATACGTGTGCCAAAAGGCGCAAACGGTCCCGGGCAAAGGTAAGGCGACACCCGTGGGGATACCGTGCGTGAGGCCGCAAAGTGATATGAGGTGTTACATGCTAGATCGATGTGGCATTGAGTCGGGGTCCTGACACAGAGCAAGCGTCACAAGAAGTAGATGATGATCAGATGATCATTTATGCTAGTTAATCATGCATGGAATATGTAGTTTACTTTATTGGTGTTTGGAAATGTCATGTGTGTAGTAGCCACCTATGTAAGTGGATGTTTAGTTTGGTTATGCAAGCATGTCCTTATAAGTGTGTGTGTGTGTGTGTGTGTGTGTGTGTGTGTGTGTATGTTGTTGTTCTGTATGCAACCCCATCGCACAACACACACGTCTTGTTAAGTTGAACCATTTCAGTTCTCTTGTGTCAACGCAAACAGTTCATCCGAGTGAACTGCATGCCGTATATCGCACACACCTTCATCTGGCTGACCATTTCTTTTGTGTTGCCTAATCACAAACAATTCATCCGAGTGAACCGTATGCTGTACATCACACACGCCTTCATCTGGCTGCCCGTTTCTTTCATTCCTCCTCATCGAAAACGGTTAATTGAACTAAACCGTATGCCCTGAATCACACACGCAACTAAAATCTGAACCGTGTTTGATGCATCCTCCATCGCAAACGTTTTGCACCTTTTTTGACAGGTTTTTTACATCACCATTTGCAATTATGGTATCACACACAGTTTCGTCAAAGGGTCTCTGATTGTAGTGTCGTGTTAGCAGCATCCTGCAGTAGTGTTGATTTCTAGAAATTAATGTTACTCTCCCAAGTCCTTAAGTGCAAATTAACCTTGCAAGTTTTTAAGCAAAGCTGAGTTAGCTTCTTGGGAGGAACTAGCAACAATTATGTCATCTACATAATGAACAAAAAAATGGCCACCTTCTCTTTTTTGAAGAAGAACAAGGAGGTGTCTCATTTTGAGGGTCAAAATCCAAGTTGTTGTACATTTGTACTCAACCTTGAATACCAAGCTCTCACTGCCTGTTTTAGACAATACAAAGCTTTATCCAACTTGCACACACGACGTGGTTTATATCCGTCCACAAAACCAGGTGGTGGTTGCATATAGACCTCTTCATCAAGAATGCCATGCAAAAATGCATTCTGTACATCCAACTTGTGAAGGCTCCAACCCTTGGAGACAACAATAGATGTTACAAGCCCGATAGTGGTAGCTTTAATGAATGGACTGAAAGTCTCCGCATAATCAAAACGTTTAAAGCTTGTAGAAACTAAACTAGCTTTTTATCTATGTATATTACTATATGGTTTTCTTTTAGTTTTGTACACCCACTTGCAATCTATAATATCCCTCCCTTGTTTAGCTGATATTAGATGCCATGTTTGATTTTTCATAAGTGAACCATATTCTATCTCCATAGCATATTTCCAATTTTTATCATCTAAAACATCTACTAGATCTTGTGGCTCACCAGTAGAAGCACTACAGAAAAAAAAGTCATACTTAACCGTTCTGTTTTTGGGAATTGCCGTTATGAAATTATCTTGTTGCGAACGCGTACTGGGACATATGGAAGTAGTTACCACAGAGGATCGTTCTTGTACGATGATTGAGCGATCCAGCGTATCTCGCCTGGTAGGCGCATCGTTGGGAGTTCGATCACGTGAACGTGGCCTCGACTGAACCAACCCATGTGCAGGTGACACATGGCAAGGAGCCCGCATGCATCATTCCTTGGTGCAGCAAGTGAGCCACACCCATCCGGCTCCTACTAGCTGCTGCTTGAGGACGCACCGACCCTGGTCCTACCCAACCCTACGGCTGGTCCACACCGTGTGTCGCGTGCGGGTGGGCCGCCCACTGAACTGGCTGCATGCGGTGTCTGCGGATCTTCCCGAGGATCTCTTTGCATGGCAGGTGCATCAGGTCCTGCGTCGGATCTCTTAGGATCGACGTTTGTAGGAGGATCCTCTCTGTGTCTTGTGCCCAATAGATTTGGACGAATTTGTTGCATAAAATCATATATTTCAGCTATGTTTTTTTCATCGTTGCTCACTGCATTATTAGCATCATGATTAGTAGAACTATTAATCAAATGATCATCAACATATTCTTCCCCTAATCAGTTGGATTTAAAAGCTCGATAGGTAACAAGAGGATTTCAGCATGTAGCCTAGCGCCGACATTCGGATGTAGAGTAGAGAAGGGGAAAATATTTTCATCAAACACCACATACCAAGAGATGTAAACTCGTCTTGTGGAAATGTCCAAGCATTACCCATTGTGCATATTACTGTACCCTAGAAATGCACACTGCTTGGAGCGGAATTGAAGTTTTTGAGCATTTTATTAGCGAAGGTTGGGCCACAAGGGGCACACCAAAATATGAAGGGATGATTAGTTTGGTGTTTCACCAAACAATCTGACTTTGCTAAAAAATGATCTGGTAAGGGGAGTTTCAAAGTTGATAATTTGCACGCCATTCTATTGATTAAGTGTCCTGCAACAATGAAGGCCTCATCCCAAAATTTTGAGGGCATAGATTCTTGGGCAAGAAGAAACATACCGAATCCAATAATGTGACAGTGCTTCCGTTCTGCCGACCCATTTTGCTCATGTGCGTGGGACATGAGACGTGGTGAGAGATCCCAATCTTTGTGAACAAGGAGTTTAATTTTTTGTACTCCCCTCCCCAATATGTTTGAAGAGCAAGATTTTGGGGTCAAATTGTCGTTCAATAAGGTTCTCAAAGTCATGAAATTTTTGAAAAACTTCAGACTTATGTTTGCTTAGGTAGATCCACGTGAATTTTCTAAAATCATCAATGAAACTCACATAGAGTTTTTTCTTCTACCTACAGTTTGTACCATAGGACCCTGCACATAAGAAGAAAATAATGAGTTCTAAAACAATTTTTGATTCACTCACTGATTTTTGATACAGCAATTGGTGACTTTGGCCTTTCTGCCAGGCATCACGTACAAACTCATTTTTGAAATTGCTACCACATGGGAGTTTATTTTTACTAATGATCTTCCTAACAATGATAGAAGTTGGATGACCACCTAAACGTCGGTGTCACCGATCCGAAGATGGTTCAGTGACACTAAGAACTTGCCTCTTGACATATGATCCCACGTGTTTGATAAGATAGAGACTTCTCCTACCCTTGCCTCGAAGAAGAACCCTCCCCATTTCCCAATCCTTAACAAGAAAAGAGTAGGGGTGATTTTCAACAAAAGTGCCATTATCAATGTCAAGGCGACTTGCTGGAATCAAACTTTCTGTAGCCTTAGGGACATGAAGAATATTGTTTAGATGAAGGTCATGGTCAAGGGTATGAATAGTTGTATGACCAATGTGATCAATAGCCATACCTGAGCCACTGGTGGTGTGGATCTGCTCATTGCCGGTTTACATGTCCCGGACCATCAGCTTCACCAAGTCATCGATGATATGGTTAGTTGCACCTTGCACCACTATCCATATACCAGTTTGTATCTACCCTATATTCGGTGCGATCATGTTGGCTGAGCGCGCATCACTCCTCAGGTAAGAGGCGTTGAACCTCTTCCAGCACTTCCCAGCTGGGTGACCGTCCTTGCTGCAAATCTGGAAAGTTGGTTTGGCCGCCTGGTTGTTGGAGTAGTTGACGCCGCTGCTATAGTTGCCTCCTCCGCCGTTGCTGCTACAACCGGCATGGTTGCCTGGCTTGGTGAAATTGTGGACGCGGTCACCACTGTTGCCCCGCCGCCTTGTTTGTTGGTGTAGTTGCGGCTGTGATCACCGCCTCCACTGGCATTGCCATTCTGCTGCTTGGTGAAGCGAGCACAAGTGGCCGCTTTGGCGGAGGACTCAGACCCCGTGCCGAAGGTTCATAGTGGGCTGGAAGCTTAGGAGCTGCGAGTACAACTCTGGTGCACTCATGGGCTCTAGCTGCGAACACATAGCGGACACAACCTGGTAGAACTCCTCATCGAGCCCGGCGTGGATGTGAGAAACGACATCCTCTTAATCAACCTTCTTCTCCAAAGCTATAAATTCATCGCATAAAGATTTTATCTTACCAACATATTTAGTGATGGTGGAGTTTCCCTTCTGCAGGTTTGCCAGCGTGATTCAGACATTAACATTGTTTGCACGCGTGTGAGAGGTGAGCATCCCCTCGATTGTGTTCCAGAGCTTCGCCACCGTGTGACAGCTGACAGGAGGCCACTCGGATGTCCATCTCCCATGGCAGTGTGGTCAGCAGGTAGGAAAAAACCTGCTGATCCTTCATGCATAACATCGAGAAGTCGGGGTTAGGCACCTTGGAATTCGTGTTCGCATTGTTGGCGGTGACCTCAATGGTTATGGGCAGCACTGCCTTCCAGGTGTCGAGGTAGTCTGCCATCTGCGCCCACTAATGATAGAGAGGATGATGCTACGTACGCCATAGCACCTGATTACCTTTGCTGACCTCCTTGGTTGCGGCACGAGCAGATGGAGAGGAGGGGAAGGAACTTGAAGAACTCGCCATGGATGATTTCGAGGCTAGCTCTGAGTACCATGAAAGGAAGGAAGTATGGAAACGTATGCACTCCTCGTAGGGACCCGTGTGTGTTTATTTGCTCAGGAGAATACAAGGTGCAGAAGCTTGTTGGTAGGCTTGGCCCCAAATCCAAGATATACAAGATTGGGCTTATCCTTGCTAATAACTTGCCTTGTACAATAACACACACACACGCACACACAATTACATCATGACACATTGTCACGGTACAAAACACACGTACAAGCCTATTTAACATGTGTTCTAGTGTTGGCCCATTCACAGCTCACTCACTTTCTAGAATAATGTCGGTCAAAGATCTGTTGTTACCCACTTAATGTCTACAACCACTGGCCTAAATAGAAATTGATGGTTTCGTCCCTATTGTTCAAATTTGTGACATGACGAACGTCCGCCGGTCACCCCTTGATTTCGGTTTGAAACCTTCTGGATCTCCCAGACCGGCTTTGTCGACGCCGTTGGCGCTCGGTGGATCGAGGCTCGCACCCACCCCCACCCCCGCCCCCTTCGGCCATTGACTCGTGGCACTTCTGCGTGAAAAGCGGTCGGCAGTTCATGAAGGGGTGGGGTGCTAATCTGGGTTGTGACCTCCATGAGCGCAAGAAGGCGTTGTTATCCGCGATCCAGGCCCTTGACCCGCGTGCTGACGCGGTGGGTCTTTCTCCGGACGAGTGGCTCTCCCGTTATGACCTGGAAGACCAGCTCTCCGTGATCTACACTGATGAGGAGGCCTATTGGTGCCTCCATGGTGCCCATAAATGGGTCTTGAAAGGCGACGTGAATACGGCATACTTCCAGGCCATCACCAACGACCGCCGTAGACGCAACACCATACCTCTCTTGTGGGATGGTGAGACTCTCCTTCAAGACCCCCGCGACATCCGGTCCCCGTCGACGGTTTCTATAGATCCTTATTCTCTGCCGCCCCTAGAAGCGGCATGTCTCTCGCCACCAATTGCTAGTATGGTTCCCACTTGGCATCTGAGGGAGTCCTGGATTAGGGGGTGTCCGGATGGCCGGACTAAGACCTTTGGCCGGACTCCCGGACTATGAAGATACAAGATTGAAGACTCCGTCCCGTGTCCGGATGGGACTTTCCTTGGCATGGAAGGCAAGCTTGGCGATACGATATGAAGATTTCCTCCCATTGTAACCGACTCTGTGTAACCCTAGCCCTCTCCGGTGTCTATATAAACCGGAGAGTTTTAGTCCGTAGGACGAACAACAATCATACCATAGGCTAGCTTCTAGGGTTTAGCCACTCTGATCTCGTGGTAGATCTACTCTTGTATTACCTATATCATCAGTATTAATCAAGCAGGAGTAGGGTTTTACCTCCATCGAGAGGGCCCGAACCTGGGTAAAAACATCGTGTCCCTTGTCTCCTGTTACCATCCGCCTAGACGCACAGTTCGGGACCCCCTACCCAAGATCCGCCGGTTTTGACAACGACATTGGTGCTTTCAATGAGAGTTCCTCTGTGTCGTCGCCTTTAGGCCCGATGGCTTCTTCGCTCGTCAATCGCGATGCGGTCCGGGATGAGACTTTTCTCCCCGGACAAATCTTCGTATTCGGCAGCGTCGCACTGCGGGCCGACTCGTTCGGCCATCTGGAGCAGATCGAAAGCTACGCCCCTGGCCATCAGGTCGGGTTTGGAAGCTTAAACTACACGGCCGACATCCGTGGGGACTTGATCTTCGATGTATTCGAGCCACGACCGGGCGCGCCGCACTGTCATGATGGGCATGATTTAGCTCTGTCATCGGACAACGCCCAGAGCGTCGCTTAGGTGTCCGCTCTGACCATTAGCTCGGAGCCCACTATGCCAGTCGGGGACAGACGGTTGGACGCCGCCTCGGAAACTGCAACCTCTACGGCGATAGAGCCGGATACCAGCCTAGTCCCTCGCAAGGCCCGAGACTCCAAAGTGCCGGACTCTGATCCGGACTCCGTAAATCCCGCACCTCTTCCGATTAAGCCCAATTGGGCTCCGGTCATGGAGTTCACCGCCGCGGACATCTTTAAGCACTCGCCTTTTGGCGATATCCTGAATTCATTAAAGTCTCTCTCTTTGTCAGGAGAGCCCTGGCTGAACTACGGCCAACATGGTTGGGATGCGGACGACGAAGAAATTCGAAGCCCACCCACCACCCACTTCGTAGCCACTATCAACAACTTAACCGAGATGCTCGACTTTGACTCCGAAGACATCGATGGCATGGACGCCGATGAAGGAGACGATCAAGAACCAGCACCTATAGGGAACTGGAAAGCCACCTCGTCATATGACATATACATGGTGGAAACCCCTAAAGCGGGGGATGGAAAGGAGAAAACGGAGGATGACCCCTCCAAGAAGCAACCCAAGCGCCGACGTCAGCGGCGCCGCTCTATGTCCCGCCAAAGAAAAAATGGCGACTCCGGCACCGGAGATAACAACACACCGGACAGTGCCGAAGACAACCCCCTCCAGCACGATTCAGTGCAGGAGGACGAAGGAGCCAGCCCTCATGAGAGAGTGTCCGACAAAGAGGATGAACACGACAATTACATGCCTCCCTCCGAAGACGAGGCAAGCCTCTATGACGACGAATTCATCATGCCAGAGGATCCCGTCGAACAAGAGCGTTTCAAATGTAGGCTCGTAACCACGGCAAGCAGCCTCAAGAAGAAACAACAGCAGCTTAGAGCTGACCAAGACTTTCTAGCCGACAGATGGACTGAAGTCCTGGCGGCCGAAGAGTATAAACTAGAACGCCCATCCAAGAGCTACCCAAAGCACAGGCTGCTACCCCAACTTGAGGAGGAAGCAACTAAACCTACATCACCAGCGTACGATGCACCCGATCGGCCACTCCGTGGCCGCGATAGAGAGGCCTTCAGGCCCTCAACCAAAGCCGCACCCCGACACCGCTCAAAACATACCAGAGTACGTGGAAACGCAACAGACCGGCGAGACATCTTGGAGAATAAGGCAAGGCAAATAAGATCGATCTACGGATCGCATGGGCACCCCGCTTCACGTGATGCTAGCCGTCACGCCGGACATAATAAGTATGGCCCGGCCGAATACAGCAGACCAAGCTCGTCCGAGCTGCGTCGTGATATAGCCCAGTACAGGGGCGCCGCACACCCAATATGCTTCACAAACGAAGTAATGGATCATCAAATCCCCGAGGGCTTCAAACCCGTGAACATCGAATCATACGATGGCACAACAGATCCTGTGGTATGGATCGAGGATTATCTCCTTCATATCCACATGGCCCGTGGTGATGATCTACACGCCATCAAATACCACCCGCTCAAGCTTAAAGGACCAGCTCGACATTGGCTTAACAGCCTGCCAGCAGAGTCAATTAGTTGTTGGGAGGACCTGGAATCCGTATTCCTTGACAACTTCCAGGGCACGTATGTGTGACCACCAGACGCCGATGACCTAAGCCACATAATCCAGCAGCCAGAGGAATCGGCCAGACAATTCTGGACACGGTTCCTAACCAAGAAAAACCAAATAGTCGATTGTCCGGACGACGAGGCCCTTGCAGCCTTCAGGCACAACATCCGAGACAAATGGCTTGCCCGGCACCTAGGACAGGAAAAGCCGAAATCTATGGCAGCCCTCATGACACTCATGACCCGCTTCTGTGCAGGAGAAGACAGCTGGCTAGCTCGTAGCAATAACATAACCAAGAGCCCCGGCAATTTGGATACCAAGGATAACAACGGCAGGTCACGTCGCAACAAGCATAAGCGCCGCATTAATGGTGACAATACTAAAGATACGACAGTTAATGCCAGATTCAGAGGCTCTAAACTGGGTCAGCGGAAGAAGCCATTCAAAAGAAACCCTCAGGGCCCATCCATCTTAGACCGGATACTCGATCGCTCGTGCCAGATACACGGCACCCCCGAATAGCCAGCCAATCACACCAACAGGGATTGTTTGGTGTTCAAGCAGACAGGCAAGTTAAGTGCCGAGACCAGAGACAAGGAGCTACATAGCGATGACAAGGAGAGGCCCCGGCCGCCGAACAACAAAGGACAGAAGGGATTTCCCCCGCAAGTTCAGACGGTGAACATGATATACGCAACCCACATCCCCAAAAGGGAGCGGAAGCGCGCTCTCAAGGATGTCTATGCGCTGGAGCCAGTCGCCCCAAAGTTCAACCCATGGTCCTCCTGCTCGATCACCTTCGATCGAAGGGACCATCCCACCAGCATCCGTCACGGCGGATTCGCTGCACTGGTCCTAGACCCTATTATCGACGGATTTCACCTTACCAGAGTGCTGATGGACGGCGGCAGTAGCCTGAACCTGCTTTACCAGGACACAGTGCGAAAAATGGGCATCGATCCTTCAAGGATTAAACCCACAAAGACAACCTTCAAAGGTGTCATACCAGGGGTAGAGGCCAGCTGTACAGGCTCGGTTACACTCAAAGTGGTCTTCGGATCCCCGGATAACTTCCGGAGCGAGGAGTTAATCTTCGACATAGTCCCATTCCGCAGCGGCTATCACGCCCTGCTTGGACGAACCGCATTTGCAAAATTCAATGCGGTGCCGCACTACGCATATCTCAAGCTCAAGATGCCAGGACCTCGCGGAGTCATCACGGTAAACGGAAACACCGAACGCTCTCTCCGAACAGAGGAGCACACGGCGGCCCTGGCGGCGGAAGTACAGAGTAGCCTCTCAAGGCAGTTCTCCAATCCAGGCGTCAAACGTCCGGACAACGTCAAGCGAGCCCGAAGTAACCTACAACAAATCCGGCTGGCATGTTCCGAGCAAGCATAGCAGTGCAGCCCCAACCCCAGCCCCCGACAAACGGCGATACTGGTACCACGCGTACATAATTACGCCTTAGAGATACCATGGGCATAAGGGGAGGGGCACAACAACGGCATGCCCAGAATGCGGCTCAACCGCACTACGGGGCTCCCTATTTCGCCGTTTTCCTTTTTACACACTTTCAGGACCCAACTATTCGGAAGGCCTGTCCGGCAATACACTCGCCGAACCCACGATGCAACAGCCCGGGAGGGAGCAAGCCACGTCAAAAGTCCAGGTGGTCTCTATAACGAGTTTAATACCTGTTTTACTTACAATCCCACAGCTTGCCCCTGGAGGGGAATATGTCAAATACTCTCATCTCTTTCTTACCGCACTTCTTGTATCGTTCTGCTTTCGCAGCAGCCTTTTTTAATAAACAATATATAGTTCTTACCTATTATTGTACTTATCTATTTTTATATACAAATATGTTCAGTCATGACATTCTGCAACCATACACTTTGGTGCGGACAATAAACCAGGGGCTTACAACACCGCATAACATGGTGTGAGAAGACCGAACACTCTCATGAGTGTAGCACCCCGAACTTATAGCACTATATGCATCGGCTCCGAATCATGTCTTTGGTCAATAGTTGGGTTTGCCCGGCTCCCATGTTTTGGTACCTTACGTTCCGCATTGTTGGCTAAGGTAGCGCTGGGAGAACTACTGCGATTGTGCCCTAGTTGAGCTGGGTTAACACCTCAGTAGAGAAAGCTAAAACTGACTGTCAAGATAGTGCGAGAGATCGGTCGCTGTTCGCGAGGTTTCTTCGAGTCCTTAAAGACTTATGCCGCTTCGAGCGAGGAACAGGACTTATCCGGCCTAGGCGTGGATAGCGCCCCGAACTCGGTCTTTCGAATACTAGGGGCTTCGCCGAAATTTAAAATTATAGAATTCTATGGCTAAGTGAGAGTGATAAAGCATTATAAGTCCGACGACCTGGTTCGTTGTGCTGAATGCCTCCCTAGATGGACCCAAGAATGGGAACAAGAGCGCTCAGGTTTATCCCGAACACCCCAGCACTCGTGGCACGAGGGTCGAAGCCGACGACTTGCATCTCTCAGATTTGATAAACGGCCGCACAGAAGGTAATATTTTAAATTAACAAGCATTGCTTAACGCATATGAACAAAGCTTCAGCGTACAGGATAACAAATGCGAGTCTACTAAAAAATTACATCTTTGGAGCACTCATCCGCTATACGGCGGGCACCCTTCAGAACGCCATTATAATACATCTCGGGCGTACGATACTCCTTGCCCGGCGGTGGCGCGTCCGTCAACAGCTTCTCCGCATCTAGCTTGCCCCAGTGCACCTTAGCACGGGCAAGGGCCCGACGGGAACCTTCAATACAAACGGAGCGCTTGACGACCTCAATCCAGGGACACGCGTCCACCAGCCGCCGCACCAGACCAAATTAGCTCCCAGGCATGACCTCTCCAGGCCACAGCCGAGCTATGACGCCCTTCATGGCCTGTTCGGCCACCTTGTGGAGCTCGACCAGCTGCTTCAGCTGGTCGCTCAGGGGCACCGGATGTTCGTCCTCAGCAATACTGAGACCAGAACACTTTTTCCGTCGGGCTACCCTCTTCGGCTCGGTAGTATGCGGCGGCATCAGACACACTACGGGGCAGATCGGTGAACGCTCCTAGAGAGCTCCGGATTCGGGTAAGTAGCAGATAATTAACTTTTATATTTTTGCTTTGCATAAAGAATGCCTTACCCACCGCTATCTTCTTCATCGCCTCGATCTCCTGAAGGGCCTTCTGGGCTTCGGCCTTAGCAGTCTTGGCACTCTTAAGAGACAAGGCAAGCTCGGACTCTCGAGTCTTCGAGTCACGCTCCAAACTCTCGTGTTTTTCCACGAGAGCCTGGAGATCTTGCCACACCTCCGCCACCCGCGCCTCCTGCTTCTCTCGCTCGGTGCACTCCAAGGCCGCACACTTTTCGGCCTTGGAGACCACCTCTTTCAGGGTCGCCACCTCGGTCGTGGCTCCTGCAACATTAACGTTGGTCCTGTTCTTATTTTGCAACCAAGTATTTCTATATACATTTACAGGAGGTACTATGTACCCTCTTTATCCTCGAGCTGCTTCTTGGCATGGCCGAGCTCACTCTCGGACCGCTCGAGGCTTTCCTTCAATACATTGATGTCACAGCCCTAGAGTCTATTTGCAAGTAGTTGCATAATCATCCATGCATCATGTCTAAATTTATTGGAAACCTGAAATGGGGGTGATCAAACCCTAGCACTTTGAAAACCAAATAGGTCTAGCTTAAAAAAATGCATTCAATGAACTCCAAATGCTTCCATCAATGTTTGGTAATTTTGGCAAGGCCTTGGGTGCAAACCAAAAATAGTGAACATTTTTGAGGAATATTTTGGGCACTGAATTTAAATCATTATTATATTTGCATTTGGAATTATATTCATAATATGTGGGATATATTTCAAAATACCCTGAAATAATTTATGTGCATTTGGCTAGGTCCATTGTGGCAACATAAATATTTCAGTGGAGTTTGGCACTAGTTTTGAATTATTGTTTAGATTTAAAACAGTGGCAAAGATTTAAAAAAACAAAAGAACAGAAATAGAAAAGGAAAGGAACATACCTTACCTGGACTTACCTTGAGGCCCACCAGAGATACCAGCCCACTTGCGCGGCCCGTTACTGTGCAGCCCAGCTGCCAGTCATCTTCCTCCCCCTCGCCCCGAAGCAGCTGCGTGCTGGGCGCACGCGCGTCGACGCCGGCCACCTCTTGCTTCGCGCTGGAGGCCTCTCCTTCGTCCTAATCCGTGTCTGGTGACGCCACGCACCCTTCTGGACCTCTCTCACTCTCTCCCGTGCTTCTCCCACCTCCCCTGCTCTCTCCCGCAGCCGCTCCAACATACCCGCAGCACGCAGCTCACCGCCGTCATGCCCACTGGCCTCCCCTCGCCTCCCCACTTGTCTGGAAGCTCCGCACTCATCGCGTACATCGTCTCCATCAACACACACGACGCCGGGAGCCCTGCAGTGACGCCATCGTCGTCGTCTTCACCGACGGGCACCGAAGATCGCCGGCTCTGATTCACCGTCTCCAAGTCGTCCCCGAGCTCGCTGACCATCTCCTCTGCCTCCCTGTGAGCTCCTGCACCTCTCACCCCTCTCCCCGTCGGCTTTTTTGTCCTCTAGCCACCGCCCTATGAGCAACTGGGGCCGCCGTCCGCCATGGCCGGCGAGCCCGCGTTCCCGAGCTTCCCCTGCTTGCCCCCGTGGCACATGTGTGATTATGCCGCCCCTAGATGCCTCTTGTGCCACCCCGTTCACCGTACGCGAGCTGCAGCCCTGCGCCCACTGGAACCCGAGCCCCGCCGCCACTTGACCTCATCGCCGAGCCCAACTCCGGCAACCCTGGGGCCTCCGTCCACCTCCGTTGGATGCGGCCGAGTGCCAGCTTTCCAACGGTACCGCCCGCGGCCCAAACGGTCTCTTGTAGATGAAACCCAGGCCACTCTGGTGCACATCCGCCGCGCTCTTTGTCGCCGCCGGCTGAACTCCGGCGACTGCCGACATGGCCGTGATTAGGGCCTAAACACACCGCTAACCAACCCCCTGGGCCACTGACGCGTGGGCCCCATGCCCTAACTAATCCCAGTTTTGTTTCTGTTTAGGTTAGTTTAAAACCAAGTGGGACCCACATGCCTGAGTTGACCCGGCTGACGTGGCCGCTGACTGGTCCCACACGTCAGCGACCCTAACCAGCACCGTCACACTGACCAGTGGGACCCCTGGTCAGGTTTGACCCGGATCAGCCCCTTTGACCTGCTGACATCATGCTTACACATTGCTGATGCAGTTAAGGAATTTCTGGATTAAATATAATTCAGTAAATTCCAGAAAATATCCCAAACTTCCAAAATTCATATAAATTCAACCGTAGCTCAGAATGAAATAATTTATATATGAAAAATGATCAGAAAAATCCAATCTATCCATCTGTACCATTTTCATGCATGTTAGAACAACTTATGACTACTGTTTAGGACAATTCATTCAAATGGCATTTAAAACATCACATATGGAGTTTGAATTTGAATCGTTGATTCAAACCAACTTCATTTAACTTGTTGCTAGTTGCATTAGCTCAAACCACAACATATTGCCATGTCATGATCATGCATCATATTGTGCATTGCATTGATTGTGTTCTTCCTTGTTTGCCGGTGTTTGTCCCCTCTCAGTAGACGACGTACCGACGATGAGTTCGTTGACACCGATGAAGAGCTATACTATCTTCTGAAGTGCCAGGCAAGCAAATCCCCCTTCTTCATTCCGATACAATCCGACTCTCTCGCTCCTGCTCTCTTTTACTGCATTAGGACAACAACGACATATCTGTTACTTGCTGCGGTAGCTAAACCCCTTTATCCTCTGCATGACCTGTCATTGCCACAGTAAATAGATGAAACCCACTAGCATGAGTAGGAGTTGTTTGAGCCCTGATGTGCCTACTCATTCATGCTTGTTTGTCATGCCTGCTACTGCTTAGAGTTGAGTCAGGTCTGATTCATCGGGGATGAATCGGAGGTGTGTGAACATGTCCTACTGTTGAGAGCTAAGTGTGTGAACACGATTTGGTAAAGGTAGTGGTGAGAGGGCATGTAGGAGTACATGGTGGGTTGTATCATTGAAACCGTCCTCAGGAACTGAGTTCTGTGTTTGTGATCCGTGAATAGCTACTACCACACATTGGGATCCTTAATTGACTCTCTCGACTTATTAACCAACATGTTCTCTGTCCAGGAGTTGCAACTAGTTTCTGGTGTTTGTAGGTAGTGTTAGTAGTCTACCAAGTGGCACCCGGTACAGATGGGCTTGGGACAGACTAGGCATAGTGGCACGGTGTACCAAGTGGCACCCGGATGGTGGGCTTGGGAACCCTGCTCACATCGTTTGGGGCCGTGAGCGACACCCCGGCCGGATCTCCTTGTGGATGGAACCCGAATAGGCGATAAACCTGGACGAGAGACTTGTGTGGTTAGTCAGGTCGAGGCGGACACCCTCGCTGGGCTTCCGCTTGAAGGTTGCCGAGTACATGTCGTGTAAACAGCGGTAAGTGGTGAGAGTGTGTGTGAAGAAGTACACCCCTGCAGGGTTAATCTGATCTATTCGAATAGCCGTGTCTGCGGTAAAGGACTTCTGGGTTGCCTGTACAGTTCATAAGCAAGTGAAAGTGGATACTTTAAAATACGCAAGATAAGCATGAGTGCTATGGATGGCGTTCTCGTAGGGAGACGGGAGCGGATCCATAGTGGTGTATTGATACGGTGAATATGTGAACTCGTGTGCGCCACCTCAAAAGAGTTACTTGCAGTCGTAGTTCAGGATAGCCACCGAGTCAAAGCTGGCTTGCTGCAGTTAAACCCCACCATCCCCTTTGTTGATAATGATGCATATGTAGTTACTTCTGATGTAAGTCTTGCTGGGTACATTTGTACTCACGTTGCTTAATTTATGTTTTTGCAGAGAGACTTCAGTCTCGCTAGTAGTACCGCGTGGACTTCGACGTTTAGCTTGTTACCTAAGCTACGATCTTGTGCCCTCGGCAGGATCTGGTAGATAGTCAGGCTTCTCATCCTTTTTCATTTGTAGATGTCTGTACTCAGACATGTTAAGCTTCCGCTTGTGCTTGACTTGTGTGCTCTGAATGCTGGGTCATGAGACCCATGTTTGTAATATCTCGCTCCTCGGAGCCTATTGAATAAATACTTGAGTTGTAGAGTCATGTTGTGATGCCATGTTGTATTTGCACATATCGAGCATATTGTGTGTATGTTATTGAAATGCTTGGTATGTGTGGGATCTGACTATCTAGTTGTTTATCCTTAGTAGCCTCTCTTACCGGGAAATGTCTCCTAGTGTTTCCACTGAGCCATGGTAGCTTGCTACTGCTCCGGAACACTTAGGCTGGCCGGCATGTGTCCTTCTTCGTTCCTGTGTCTGTCTCCTCGGGGAAATGTCACGCGATGAATTTCGGAGTCCTATTAGCCCGCTACAGCCCGGTTCACCGGAGTCCTGCTAGCCCAGTGCCACAGCCTGGATTCACTCGCTGATGACCGACACGTTCGTTGTTGGGTCATGTATGCCTGTCCCTGTAAGTTAGTGCCACTTTGGGTTCACGACTAGCCATGTCAGCCCGGGTTCTTTTTCATATGGATGCTAGCAGCACTATCATATACGTGAGCCAAAAGGCGCAAACGGTCCCGGGCCAGGTAAGGTGGCACCCGTGGGAATACCGTGCGTGAGGCCGCAAAGTGATATGATGTGTTACATGCTAGATCGATGTGACTTAGGATCGGGGTCCTGACAATTGACTTCCGCAGTCAGTGCAGCAGAGGTCAGCAGCGCAGCCTGCATTCCCATATTGACATATTTCTATTAGACTCATGTGTATATCTTTTTAGATCCTCAGCTCAGCTTTTCTTTCCGAACACCGAACTGAGCATCAGGGGCTACTGTCTAAGCGGTAATATTTTTATATATGTTTTTTAACACATACCTCAAAGCCCGTTAACAGGCTTGTACAGGCTTCCGTCAGCCCGCTCTTGGTGGACTGAACCTTCTGAATCACCGCACTCATAACAGTGCGGTGTTCCTCGTCGATAGAGGCGCCGTTAAGCGCCTCCAGCAAATTGTCCGGCGCCTCCGGGTGGACGGTAGTCGCCGGCGTCGCAGGCTTGCCCTTCTTATGAAGGCGCCGCCTGTCGGACTCTGGAACCGCTGATGGTTCTGGAGCAGTGTCCGGCCTGGGGCCGGACTTAGATCCCTCCGGGGCTTTACCCCCTTTGGGCCTGGAGTCCGGAAGGTCGCCTTATGGCACCTCCAGGACCACCTCCTCCTGGTTTTGTCCCCTACGGGACTCCACCTCAGCGTCGTCTGTAGGGAGAGGGGAGGAGGCCGTCGGAAGTGAAGCGCTATTCACGTCCGACGAATTTAGAGAGCCGCTCGACGAATCGCCAAGCTGAGCTCTGGGCGGACTGCATAATTAGATTCGGCTTTAGAAGCTATCGAATAATAAAGGAGTGTAATAAGTCATTCGGGTAGCCGGACACTCACAATTTTGCCAGGGGCTTGACCCTGGATGGCCATC
>NC_057807.1:86368795-86431190 GCF_018294505.1 Triticum aestivum
CGGTGTCGGGGGCGTAGTCCGGCAGAAGGGTTTTCCCCTTCTTGGACCCTCTGGCTTCCCCAGTTGGGGCGGCCTTTCTTTTTGTTACTCCCCTCATTGGAGGGGGAGAGGCTTCTTCTTCTTGTTCCTCCTCCTCGTCTTCGGAGGTGGAGGGTGCGTTGGGGTTGTCGGGCAAATCCGATGCCATCGGGCACCGGGAACTCTTTCGGTCCCCGTGGCCTTCTCTTTGGCCTTCTTCTCTGGCACCACGTGAGGTGCCGGAACCAGTAGTTTGCTAATTGCGCGTCTGCTGGGCCTTCGGGCAAAGGAGCCGGATAGTCAAACTGTCCAGATGTCCTCTTCTAGTCCTGTCAAAGGAACGGGAGTTTAGATCCCACATAAAGTCACACTATGAAATTCGGGTATCCCATAAGGGACTAAATGTAAGCTTACTTCGGAGGCTTGACGTTTGGCGCAGAATCCGCGATCCTCGGTGACGGGAGGGGAGACCTCGGAACTCTTGAAAAGCACCTTCCAGTCGTCCTCGTTCTTCGTTTCGAAGAGCCGGGATAGTGTCTGGTGCTGGGTCGGGTCGAACTCCCACAAATTGAAGTCCCGTCGTTGACATGGGAGGATCCGGCGGAAGAGCATGACCTAGACCACGTTGACAAGCTTGACCTTCTTGGTCACCAGGTCTCAGACGCAGGTTTGGATTCCGGTCACCTCTTCCGGATTGCCCCACGACAGGCCCGTCTCTTTCCAAGATGTGAGCCGGGTGGGGATGCCGGATCGAAATTCGGGGGCCGCTGCCCACTTAGGGTCACGCGGCTCGGTGATATAAAACCACCCCGATTGCCACCCTTTGATGGTTTCCACGAAGGCACCCTCGAGCCAAGTGACGTTGGCCATCTTGCCCACCATAGCACCTCCACATTCCGCTTGTCGGCCTTCCACAACCTTCGGCTTGACGCTGAAGATCTTCAGCCATAGGCCAAAGTGGGGCTGGATGCGGAAGAAAGCCTCACACATGACGATAAACGCTGAGATATTGAGGATGAAGTTCGGGGCCAGATCGTGGAAGTCCAGGCCGTAGTAGAACATGAGCCCTCGGACGAACGGGTGAAGAGGAAAACCCAGTCCGCGGAGGAAATGGGGAAGAAAAAAAACCCTCTCATGGGGCCTGGGGGTGGGGATGAGTTGCCCCACATCTAGAAGCCGGTGCGCGATGTCGTCAGACAAGTATCCGGCCTTCCTTAGTTTTTTGATTTGCCCCTCTGTGACGGAGGAGGCCATCCATCTACCTCCCGCTCCCGACATGGTTGGAGAAGGTTGAGGTGGGAAGTGCGAGCTTGGGCGCTGGAGCTCGAGCGCGCAGGGACGGATAAGCAGAGGAGGAAGAAGGCGTGAATGGAAAGGGTGGATTCTTATCCCCTTATATGGGCGGCCAAAACTACGAGTCCCCCACCGGCCTAATAAAACTCGCTTATCTCCCAAGCGCCACAGTTAATGGCGCGATCGGGTTACCCACACCCGTATTGATGAGAATCCCGGAATAAGGGGACACGATCTCTGCTTTCACAAGACGTGCCAAGGAGACCGCCTCGCTAAACGCGCTGAGGTGGAACAATAAAATGAATAAAAGCCTGGCCGTGGCATGAAGTCACGCCGCGGAATACGTCAGCAGATCCGATTAACGCAAATATTATTCTCTCTACAGTGGAATGTGGAACTTGTTTTGCAGAGCCGGACACTACCCTGGTGTTCAACATCTTCTATGAAATATTCGGAGGAGGAACCCACCTTGCAATGTCGAAGACAACTTGCGCGCCGGACTCGTTGTCATTGAAGCCTGGTTCAGGGGCTACTGAGGGAGTCCTGGATTAGGGGTGTCTGGATGGCCGGACTAAGACCTTTGGCCGGACTCCCGGACTATGAAGATACAAGATTGAAGACTCCGTCCCGTGTCCGGATGGGACTTTCCTTGGCGTGGAAGGCAAGCTTGGCGATACGATATGAAGATTTCCTCCCATTGTAACCAACTCTGTGTAACCCTAGCCCTCTCCGGTGTCTATATAAACCGGAGAGTTTTAGTCCGTAGGACGAAAAACAATCATACCATAGGCTAGCTTCTAGGGTTTAACCACTCCGATCTCGTGGTAGATCTACTCTTGTATTACCCATATCATCAGTATTAATCAAGCAGGAGTAGGGTTTTACCTCCATCGAGAGGGCCCGAACCTGGGTAAAAACATCGTGTCCCTTGTCTCCTGTTACCATCCGCCTAGACGCACAGTTCGGGACCCCCTACCCGAGATCCGCCGGTTTTGACACCGACAGTGTCCGTCTCGGAGAACGCGGCCCTTATGCTCCCCTTCTGCGAGCAAGAGGTCTGGGATGCCATCAACGACATGAACCCATCCTCAGCACCGGGACCGGATGGCCTCCCGGTTAGATTTTTCCAGACCTTCTAGAACGTGATTAAATCTAAGGTCATGGCCGTCTTCGACGAGTTCTACGTTGGCTCCATTGATCTCGGGCATCTCAACTATGGGATCATCTCTCTCATCCCCAAGGTCCATGGGGCATCCAACATTCGCCAGTTTCGCCCGATCACGGTCATTCATGTGATCTTCCGGATCCTGGCCAAAGGGTACGCCAATAGGGTGACCCTGCTGGCGGACCGTTGACTCACCCCCAACCATTCGGCCTTCATTAGGGGCCGTTACATCCTGGATGGGGTCCTTCATGAAGTCCTTCACGAGGTCCACGTCAAACACCTCAAGACAGTTTTTCTGAAGATTGACTCCCACAAGGCCTACGGTACGGTTAGCTGGCCCTTCCTCCGGGAAGTCCTTCTTCGGAATGGCTTCGATGACCGGTGGATCACGAGAGTCATGCATATGGTCTCTTGCGATCACACGGCCGTGAACATCAACGATGAGATTGGCCCTTTGTTCCCCACCCTTTGTGGGGTTTGACAAGGCGACCCCTTCTCCCCGTTCTTGTTCAATATGGTCGTGGACGGGCTTGCCTCCATTCTGGATAAGGAGAAAGCCGCTGGCCATATTCGTGGGATTACTCCCCACCTCACCGGTGGCTTCGGGATCTCCATCCTCCAGTATGCTGACGACACTATCATCATGGTCGAAGGCTTGGAGACGGACATCTCCAACCTAAAGTTCCTCCTTCTCTGCTTCCAACAGATGTCGGGCCTCAAGATCAACTTCGACAAGAGTGATGTTATGGTGATGGGATACTCCCCCTCGGAGTCTTTGGCCATCGCCAACAGACTTACTTGCTGCCTGGGCTCCTTCCCCACAACCTACTTGGGGACGCCCATTAGTGACTCCCGGCTCACCGTCGCGGACTTGGGCCCCTCCGCGGCCAAGCTCCAAACGCGCATCGAGCCCTGGCAGGGGACGTGGCTGTCCAAGGCGGCCCGGATTATTCTCATAAACTCCTCCCCTCTCTAGCCTCGTCTTGTTTCTCATGAGCTTCTACAGTCTCCACGAGACCCTTCACCATGACATCTATCGGAGTAAATGACCACAGGTAGCCTTGCCGGCTCCCCTTGGCTCTTGAAAAAATAATAAGGCTGATCGAACCGTCAAGCCTCCAAGACGCAGGGCCGCCTTCCCCCGGCCGGCTACCCCTTTGGCCGGTTACCGGGGCGGCCTGTCCGAGAAGCCCTCCCAAAGAAAGCTGGCCACCACATGGCCGACTCCATAAAGTCGGACACCACATGGCCGACTCCATAAAGCCGGCCATCACATGGCCGACTCCAAGAAGCCGGCCACCAATGGACGGCCCAGATCAAGCACTCGGAGTTTGTTCCAACATAATGACGACGAGACAGGGCGTGGCAACAGTGAGATATGCCGCCCCTGAATTCCAGGGATCGCATGGCTACAGTACGCCGTACGGGGCGGCCATGACCCATCCGGCGTGGCACTGTTGCCATGCTGACCATGACATCACCCACGATGAGCTGACGGTACAGCCTGCAGGCGGCGGGCCCCTTTGGCCAGAGGTACATCAGAAGGCGGCCGCACACCCCCTAGTCGGCCAGGGGTGAAGCCGGCTCTCCCTAGCCGGCTTGGTCCCTCCCTTGAAGAATGAGCCTCATTAAGGAGATAAGACGAGGTAAGGCTACATTGAGCACCCGCAAGGCGGCGGCACTGTAGCCATAGTTACCTCGACCAAGCCCTCGCCATCAAAGGTGAGGCGATAGTAACCAGCCCCCGACAAGACCCCCAAGCGGTGGGGCCTACCTGTCTACCAAGAAGCCGGAAGCCGGCGGGACCCACCAGTCGACGGGCCCCAGCTGTCGGCGGAGAAGCCGGCCAGCGTAGACACTGACGGCTGGGCCCAGGCCTAGCTGGATTACCATTGTACCCCCGGTTGGTAGGCCTATATAAACCCCCCAGTGCACCCATGCAAAGGGTTGGACTTTGATAGATTTAGACACAACCTTGAGAGGAGAAGAGAGCTAGCTTGCCTCTTCTTCCTCCTCTCACCAAAACAGCTCAAGGAGCCTCTTGTAGCTACTTGTTGATCTAGTGATCATGCGGAGACCCCGCAGAGCAGGACTAGGGGTGTTATCTCCACGGAGAGCCCCGAACCTGGGTAAGATTCGCCGGCGTCCATGTCTTCGCCTTATCCCGTTTCCAGGCACCGGCGACGTCTTATTGGCTCCCACAATGATAAGCCACCCATTGGCATATGTCACACCAACCACCCGACATTTGGCGCCCACCATGAGGCCAGGTGCACCATCATCCGGGGACCTACTCTGGACGGGAACCCTTTTCCTCCCTAGCGAGCGTAGCCAGCCCGGCACGCCCGATGGCGCTTGCCCCGATGCGTTGCAAAGCGTCAACGACGCCTGCGCAGCGAGATGCCTCACCGATCTTCTTGGCACGACTCGCATCTCCGACGAGCCCGCGTCCGTTGCGGGCACAGGCTGCCTCGAGAGCCGCCTCGTCAGCCTCCTCGACCAACTCCACGTCTCCGGCGAGCCTACCGCGGACTTGGAGTCGGTCGGCTCCACCGACCCGATGTTTGTCGACTCCGACACGGCATCGCTCGACACCTTGCCCACCGACGTGGTGGTATACGACGATCCTCTCCCGCGAGCCGACAGTGGCGACAACACCGTTACCGAGGTGCTGGTCATCAGCCACGGAGCCGCCTCCGGCGAGAACACCCACGACGCCCTGCAAGCGGTGTTGCAGGACTTGTCCGTCCCCATCCCGGCCGACGCCGACGCCGAGGCGCTGGACGCTCACCGCCATGCCCTCGTCGCGGAAGGCCAGAAGATAAACACCATGAGACGCCTCACGGAAGCCCACCAGCGCGAAGTCGACCGCGCCGCCTTCGGCACGCCCCCTCCAGAAGGGCCAAGCCGAGTCGGCGTCGTCAAGAAATGCGGCGCGGCCATCGCCAGCATGCTGGGGGCGGACCGTCCGGTCTACGCCACGCCCCTCGAGAATCTACGCGCCGCCCAGTCGATTGTTGACGAGCTAAACAGACTAGGGGCCGACGAGCTCCCCTACATGACCAGACGCATCCAGCAGCTGATCGACGCGGCCGCAGCACGACACGAAGCCGGCGTTCGAGCTGGAAGCCCCCCTCGCCGAGAGCACGGCGCGACGTCACGTACGCCGACTGCGGGTGGCGCCCGTGCGAGACAAGAGAAGGAACCGGCTGCTAGCCGCAGCCGGACACGAATCACCATCGAGCGCGACGCAGAAGGCCGTCCTCGAGGTGTGAAGAGATGAGGCGACCTGCCTCCTCCTCCGCCTCACGGGGAAAGATATCCCACCCCACCGCCTATCGAGCATCCGACTCTCAGCGGCTGACTTGGTCGCCGTGAAGGAGTCGGCGAGAACGATGCCCGCCATCGGATCGACCTCCTTGCGCGATCCTTGGCCTTGGAAGAAGAAGACGATGTCGGCCCGCCTTGTTTAGGCCCCCGCATCTGCGACAAGCCCTTTCCCAAAGGGTTCTCGCTCCCAAGAGATACGCCCAAGTACAATGGCTCCGTGAAGCCAGAGGACTGGTTGATCGACTACTCCACCGCAGTTCACATAGCCAATGGCAACCGGCGTGTTGCCGTAAAATACGTCCCCCTGATGCTCCAGGGCACGGCACGCACCTGGCTCAATAGCCTCAAGCCCTACAGTGTCAACAGCTGGCTCGACTTCACGGAAGCCTTCATCCGCAACTTCACCAGGACCTACAAACGGGCCCCCAATCCCTGACAGTTCTCCTTGTGCGTACAAGGACCCAACGAGTTGACATGCAACTACCTTACGCGTTGGGCCGAGCTCCGCAACTCCTGCGAAGGGGTGCATGAGGTTCAGGCCATAGAGTACTTCACCGCCGGGTGCCGCGAAGGCACCCTCCTCAAGCACCGACTCCTCTGTGATGAGCCGACTACCCTTGATGAGCTGCTGATCATCGCGGACAAATACGCCACAACCGACTCCTCCATGAAGACCGAGCTTCGAGTCGACGCTTCCGGGAAGGTGCTTGCGCCGGCTCCCAAGACGCCGGCTGGAGAGTCCTCTCGGCGCCCGTACCAGAACGACAACAAGCGCAAGGCTCCGATGCCGACTTCTGCCAGTCAGCAGGTAGCCACAGTCGAAGACGAACAACCTGAGGGGCGTCCCGCGCCCAAGAAGCAGAAGGGTAGCAGGCCGTCTTGGCAGCCGTCTTTCTCCTACGAACAAACTCTCGACGCCCCCTGCAAGTTCCACAACGGAGCGAAGCCGTCCAACCATACAACCCAGAAGTGCCATTGGCTCACCCGGATCTCCAAGGGCGAGGGGCTGTTGCCGCCTCCGCCTGCGGGCCAGCCGCCTCCTGCCCCCCAGCAGACGGCCGCTTGGCCAGCAGTCGGAGACGTCCATGACGAGTTCCCAGACGAGCATGCCGCCTACGTCATTTTTACAAGCCAACTAGAAGATCGGCGAAGTCGGCGCCGACAACACCAAGAAGTCAACGCGGTCGCCTCCAGTAACCCTGAGTTTATGCACTGGTCAGAGAAGCCCGTCAGCTGGAGCCGGGACGACCACCCAGAAGTGATGCCGTCTCCTGGCTCCTATGCCCTCGTTTTGGATGCTACCCTGACGACGGAGAGGCGCGCCGCTCGTTTCTCCCGTGTGCTGATAGACGGCGGGAGCAGTATCAACATACTGTACCGAGATACAATGGAGAAGCTCAACATCAAGCCAAAGCAACTCATGCCAAGCCGGATTATCTTCCATGGCATCGTACCCGGCCTATCCTGCTCACCAATCGGCAAGATCAAGATGGATGTCCTCTTTAGGGACAAAGGATCATTTCCGCCGAGAGGCAATATGGTTTGAGGTAGTGGATTTGGAGAGCCCATGCCACGCATTGCTTGGCCGACCAGCGTTGGCCAAGTTTATGGCTATGCCCCACTATGCTTACCTCAAGATGAAGATGCCCAGTTCCAAGGGCGTCATCACCATATCCGGAGACTACAAGAAATCCGCCGAGTGCGCGGCTGCCAGCAGCCGGCTGGCCGAGTCCCTCATGATTGCTGAAGAGAAGAAGATGCTGGACCGAGTCGTGGCCATGGCCGGCAAACAGCCGGCCTTGTCCCCCGATTCAAAGGAATGTGAGGCTTAGTGTTCTTTCCAGCCGGCCAAATAAACCAAGAAGATAACTCTGGACCCGGAGCATCCGGAGAGGCACGCGGTCATGGGAACCGGCCTTGACAGCAAATAGGAAAGCGAGCTCATCCATTTCCTCCGTGAGAATCGACACATCTTTGCATGGTCTCCCAAAGACATGCCGGGTGTCCCGATGGATTTCGCCAAGCACAAGCTACACGTCCGGAAGGACGCCAATCCGGTCAAACAACCCTTGCGCCGTCTGTCAGAGGAAAAGAGAAGAGTAGTCGGAGAAGAAATAGCCCGGCTCCTGGCAGCCGGCTTCATCATGGAGGTTTTCTTCCCCGAGTGGCTTGCCAACCCGGTCCTAGTGCTGAAGAAGAACAAACAGTGGCGCATGTGTATTGACTACACCAGCCTCAACAAAGCCTGCCCCAAGGATCCTTTTGCCCAGCCAAGAATTGACCAAGTGATAGACTCCACGGCCGGATGCGAGCTGTTGAGTTTTCTGGATGCTTACTCAGGCTACCACCAGATAAAATTGGACCCGGCGGACCGCCTGAAGACCGCCTTCAACACACCATTTGGAGACTTTTGCTACCTGACTATGACATTCGGCTTGAGAAACGCCGGTGCCACTTTTCAGCGTTGCATGCAGAAATGCCTCCTCAAGCAACTCGGCAGAAATGCCCACGTCTATGTAGACGACATTGTGGTGAAGACGGAGAAGCGCGGCACCCTGCTGGAAGACCTTAAAGAGACGTTCAAGAACTTGCGCCGGTTTCAGATCAAGCTCAATCCGGAAAAATGCGTGTTCGGAGTGCCAGCCGGCTAGCTCCTAGGCTTCCTGGTGTCCGAACGCGGCATCGAATGCAACCCGGTGAAGATCAAGGCTATAGAGAGAATGGAGATTCCTGCCAAGCTGAGAGATGTCCAGAAATTTAACGGATGCTTGGCCTTCCTCAACCGCTTCATCAGCCGGCTCGGGGAGAAGGCCCTCCCTCTCTACCGACTCATGAAGAAGTCCACTGACTTCGAGTGGAATGACCAAGCAGATCAAGCCTTCCACGAGTTAAAAAAGACGTTGTCCATGGCGCTTGTCCTGGTAGCACCAATCTAGAAAGAGCCCATGCTCCTATACATTACCGCCACTAGCAGAGTGGTCAGCACTGTCATCGTGGTTGAACGCCCGGAAGAGGGCCGAGTTCAGCCAGTCCAGAGGTCGGTTTCTCACTTGAGCGAAGTACTATCCACATCAAAGCAGAACTATCCGCACTATCAGAAGATGTGCTATGGCGTGTACTTCGCCGCCAAGAAGCTCAAGCCCTACTTCCAAGAGCACCCCATCCTGGTTGTGTGCCCTGCCCTGCTGGCCAAGATCATAGGCAGCCGGGATGCATCCGGCCGGGTGGCGAAGTGGGCCATTGCATTGGCCCCGTATACGATCTTCTACCAACCCCGCACCGCCATCAAGTCCCAAGCATTGGCCGACTTCCTCATCGACTGGGCCGAGACCCAATACCTGCCGCCCGCGCCCGACTCCACCCATTGGCGGATGCACTTCGATGGATCCAAGATGTGCACCGGCTTGGGAGTCGGCATCGTCCTCACCTCTCCCAGGGGCGACAAGCTCAGATACACATTGCAAATTCATTTTGCCACCTCCAACAATGTGGCCGAGTATGAGGCGCTCATACACGGACTCCGGCTAGCCAAAGAGCTCGACATCCGCCGGATCCTGTGTTATGGCGACTCGGACTTGGTAGTCCAACAATCATCTGGCGACTCGGACGCCAAGGACGCGAACATGGCGAGCTACCGCTTCCTCGTTCAGCAACTCAGCGGATACTTTGAAGGGTGCGAGTTCCTTCATGTGCCACGAGCTGACAACGAGCAAGCAGATGCCCTGGCACGAATAGGCTCCACCCGGCAAGCTATAACAACCGGTGTCTCCCTCCAACGCCTCCTTAAGCCGTCTGTCAAGCCGGCTCTGGAGTCCGATTCCATCTTCGTGCCGCCTGACCGCGACGCTGTCAAAGCCTGCTTGGGGAACCAAGCAGGCGGCTCGGGGACTTCGACAGGCAGCTCGGGGACTGATGTAGTCGTACCCGGCCCAGGAACTTCAGAACACGGCTCGGGGACTACTACAGTCGGCCCGGGGACTGCATCAACATCACAGGCGGTGGCCGACTCCAACTCTTCACCACCCAGCCCACCCGCCCTGGTTGTGGTAGCCACCTTGACAGTGGAAGAAGTCACAGCTCCATCATGGGCCCAGGCCATCCTCAAATTCCTGATCAACAGGGAGCTGCCAACTGACGAGATCTCGGCAAGACAAGTCCAACGCCGAGCCAGAGCTTACACAATAATGAACCGAGAGCTTGTTAGGCGCAGCATCACTGGAGTCTTCCAGCGCTGCGTCGAGCCAGAGAAGGGCATAGCAATCCTCGAAGACATCCACCAAGGCGAATGCGGCCACCATGCCGCCTCCAGGGCGCTCGTTGCTAAGGCCTTCCGCCATGGATTCTTCTGGCCGACTGCATTGGAGGATGCCAAGGAACTAGTCAAACACTGGAAAGGGTGCCAAGTCTTCAGCTCCAAGCAACACCTGCCGGCTTCTGCACTCAAGACCATTCCCATCACTTGGCCCTTTGCCGTCTAGGGACTAGACATGGTCTGACCGTTCAAGACGGCGCATGGCGGCATGACACATCTGCTTGTCATCATAGACCAATTTACCAAGTGGATTGAAGCAAAGCCGATCAAGAAACTGAATGGGCCGACTGCCGTGACATTCATTGCAGACATTACAACCCGGTACGGCGTACCACACAGCATCATCACCGACAACGGCACGAATTTCGCCAAGGGAGCATTGGCACGTTTCTGCGTGACTCAGGGCATCCGACTGGACTTGGCGTTCGTTGCCTACCCACAGTCAAACGGCCAAGTCAAGCGAGCAAACGGCCTCATCCTCTCCGGCATCAAGCCTCGACTGGTCGTTCCGCTGGAGCGTTTGGCCGGCTGTTGGCTCAACAAGATGCCGGCCATCCTCTAGAGCTTGCGCACTACTCCAAACAAGTCAACCGGCTTTACTCCTTTCTTCTCTGTATATGGTGTCGAGGCTGTCATCCCGACTGACATTGAGTTCGACTCACCTCGGGTCACCATGTACACGAAAGCGGAGGCGAAGGAAGCACGAGAAGACGATGTTGACCTGCTGGAAGAAAGCCGGCTGTTAGCCCTCGGGAAGGCCCATTTGTCATCAGTAGAGCCCTAGGCAACGACTCCTACTACTTGATCAACGCACAGAAGCCGAAGGCACGTAAGAGGGATGATTCCGGCAAGGAGTCGGAACGACCATGGAACGCCAATCTCCTCCGAAGATTTTACAGGTAAAATTCAGTATGTATCACGCTACCTTTTGTACTAAGTATGAGACAACGGGCTTCCCGAGGAGTACTCGGGGACTACCCTCTTTTATCTATGACTCATGAGTATCATGCCCATGTTTACGTTATCACACCCATTTTTTCGTCCGGCACCGGGTCCGATCAGTCGGCCCGGGGACTTGCCGCCTTGGGTTATATTTAAGTTCTACCTGCAGTCAGACAAGTAGTGTGCCGGCATCCAAAGCCCTCTCTTGTTGAAAGTCGCAGCCCGAAGAATCGGCTGTCCGACTAACAAGAGTTAAAGGCAGGAAAGGACGCCCACACGAAAAAACGGCTAAGGACTAGCGAACTTACATAACTCAAGACCGGCTTTCCCCCCGCCAGCCGGCTGTCAGAACAGCCGGATGGCCGGCTTCCCTTCTTACCTTGCCACAATCTAAAAGATCGAGTACTTGCCCTCCCAGATGGCCAAGTCCTTACCTAGCCACAGACTGCGGAGCAGCTGTCCGACTGGGAAGGCGGCGGCCAAGGGAGGGCGGCAAAGGAAAGCAGCCAAAGATAAAAAGCAACTAGGAATGGAAGCCAAATTATATTTACACAAAGGCCTTCGAAAGGTCGGCATTCAACATAGTTTGAATACACCCCCAGTGGGTGGAACTGCGCAAAGTTAATAAAAAGTTGTACAAAAGTAACTAGCAGGAAGATAAAAGCGGCTAGTCAGGCCAGAGGAGCAAAATGCGTGTCGAGAAGGATGGTGGAAATGGAAGTATCGGCCGGGGGAGTGGCCGGCTGGCGAGTCTCGGCTTGGTCGCCACCTGCAGTAGGCGGCGTTCCCACGCGCGCCTCATTGCTGGAGGCACGATCAGGATGAGGCGGGTCGGTCGCTCCACCGTCCGGCACGTCATCTTCACCATCCTCCTCCTCCTCCTCCTCCTCTTCACCCTCATCGCTAGAGTCGATCTCCTCCACCGAGTCCTCTCCCTCCGCCGGGTTCAGCCTGAACCACTCCTCCGGCTGAGCGACGCCGTCTTTGTTCACCTCAGGAGCAAAGGCGTTGGTGTCGGTGAAGTCGGCGATCGCCGAGGCACGCTGGATAATAGTCGGCCGCACCACCTCCAGCTCCTCGTTAGCCTCCTGCTGCCAAGTGTGCAGTTGGTCCAAGTTCAGCCCAGGATACCAGGCCCGGACGAACTCCAGTGCCCGCCGAGCCCCGCACCGAGCTGCAGAAGCCTTCCAAGCCTCGAAGTGGCCGACTGCCACCTCCAGCCAGTCGGCCGTATGATTGGGGGTGCGGGGAAGCACCTCGCCGGGCCAGAGGGCGGTCAGCACTTGTGCTTCGGTACGCTGAAGGCGGCGGAGCATGCGGTAGACCGGCTGAAGCCGGGCTTGAATCGCTAGAAGCTGCTCTTCAAGCGTCCGGTTGGCACCCGGTGGAATCTCGGCCCCAGCCTGGTGTCGGGCCTCGCGGTGAGCCTCGACGGCCTGGTTGGCGGCAACAGAGTAGCCGGGAAAGTACTCTGCACAAAGAAGAAAGAAAGAAAACAAGTCAGAAGACCGATCAGAGGACGGGGATGAGCAAAGGGATGAAGGGGAAGGCGGCCTACCGTCGATCAGATCCTCAACCCGGCCATAGCCCTCGCTCAGCGCTTGCCTCGCCTCGGCCCAGCTTGTCGCCTCCGTCTCGTACTCGGCTTTGAGGGCGGCCTCGCTGTCCTGCACCGCCTTCAAAGCCGCCTTGTGGTTCTCCTCCTGGCCGGCCAGCTTCTTGGCAAGACGATCACGCTCCTGGGCCAAGGCGCTGCACTCCGTCTCCTTGGCACGAAGGGCAGTCTGAGCTATTCCGAGCTGCTCCCTCAAGTCGGCATTGGCCCCTGCAGGCGTTGAAAGAAGAAGATGAGGAAGAAGTCGTCAAGAAAGATCCGACTTGACTGCTCGGCAATCGTCCCGCATCTCGGGGACTACACCCAGTGGGTGCACTGACGCGCCCCCACATGAGATAGAAAGATAAAAACACTTACTCCGGCTCTCCGTCAGATCGGCGGCCTTCTGACCCATCTCCCGAGCCTGGGAGTTAAAGGCGGCAGCATGGAGGTTGTGGTAGTCCTGCAAATAAAACAAGGGAGCAAACAAGAACAAGCCGTCAAAACCAAAGTCTCCTGAGAAGTTCCAAGCCACTTGCTCAGCAGCCGGCTCGGAACTCGGGGCCTACACCTAGTGGGTGCGCTGATGCGCCCCCATAGAAGAAAGCAAGAAAACTTACCCGAATGGCCGACCTCGTTGCAAGGAACTCTTGGGTGCACTGCTTCAGCGAGGCGGCCTGGGCCTGAAGCTGGCTTCGGATATCTTGTGCGGCCACATTCAGCACGACCGTCCCGCCGCCCGGCGTCCATCCCGGCGAGCTGACGCTGGCCATCTCAAGGTCATGGGACAACGAGCTGGAGCCCGCGGCCCTTTGCGGCTCCGGCTCGGAGGTCGCCTTGCCTGCGCGCCGATGAGTCGGCGAGAGGACTACGAGATCTGCCCCCACGGCCGGGTCACCTCCAGCCGGCTGTGCGGGCGGCGCTTCCAGTCGGCCGCCTTGGACCATCCCGGCTTGCGGCGGCGGCACTACTTCGCCCTCCAGGACGACTACTTTGCCCCCTCCCTCTCCATTGCCGGCTGGTCACGGCCGTCTTCCTCTGACGGGGGCACTAGGATTTCGGGAGCCACGGTGCGGAGGGGGATGACGAGTTGTGGAGGCTGATTTCGCAGGGCCTCCGCCGCCCTTTCCGCTGCCACGGCCTCCGCCTGGGCCCTGGCTGCCGCATCGGCCTGCGTCTCCACCGACTCCGCCGTCGTCTCCTGGGCCGCCCTGGCAGTTGTCTCCCTCTGCTCCTCCCCCTCCCCCTCCTCCCGCGCCTCTCGCGTGTTTCGCTCCATCGCTGCTTGGAGCTCGGTGCGAGGGTCCATGCGGCGGGAGCTTGAGGATCCCCCTGCCCCTCCGACTATGGAGGCGGCCGAGGTCCGCTCAGGAGTGAGCGGGGCCCTGATCAGCAAATTAAGAAAGGCTCAGAGGGTGACCGGCCGAAGAAAAGAAAAAGGGAAGACATACGAGAGTTAAAACTTACGCTGAAACCGCAGGCGGCTGCTTCACCACCTTGCAGAACCGGGGCGCCTTAGCGGCCACCTCGTCTTGCTTTGTCGCAGCTGCGGTACCCTTGAGCTTCTTCGGCCGACTACCGAAGAGAGACGGCGCCGCCCGGTGTTTCCGTATGCCGCCTCGGGCAGCCGGCCCGGCGGATGAGCCTGCGTCCTGATGGTCGGACGCCGGCTGGCGGCGTGGAAACGGCTCGGCCTTGTCATCATCCGGCCAGTCCTCGAAGGTGGCGGAGAGCCCAGAGCCGCCTAGCTCGCCTCCTCCCCCCACGACGTCGTCTTCCAAGGCGGCCGCCCCCAAGTCGGGTTCATCGAAGTCGTCCGCCGCGCCATCAGGGGCAAACTCACGTTCCGCCCCCGTGGTCCCGGTCGGCTGATGAAGGAGGGGATTCTGATTAAAAGAAGGAAAATCCGACTGGTCGGAAGTCGGCCAGAAAGGAAAACTCGGCAACAAAGAAGAATAGGAAAGAAAAAGATTACCATGGGTGGTGGGTCGGCGCGAGAATACGGCGCCTTGCCATACTGCCAGTCTTTAGTAAGCTTGTAGTTGGCGATGTAGTTCACCATGTAAGATACCTCGTCGTGAGGCATCTCCCTGGTGCTGAGCCGGCATGGGTCTAAGCGGCCGCTCATCTGGCTTATCAGATGAGGGCGGCCTTGAAGCGCGAGCACCCGACGCTCCACGAAGGCGGCGATCAGATCAGGCCCGGTCAGGCCCTCCGACTAGATCAACACCTGAAGCCGGGCAACGGCGCCTCCTCCAGCCGGCGTCAGCGACCTGGCCCGATAAGACCACGAGGGCAGCCTCCCAGCCGGCGGGCCGGCTATGTAAGCCGACAGGTTTACATAGTCGCCTTGCGGGGCGATGTTCTTCACGTAAAAGTAAGACTTCTGCCAAAGCTTCACCGACTGGATCAACGCAATGGCCGGGAACGGGTTGTCGACCATCGTCCGCTGCATGGCGATGAAGGCGCCACACGGAGCCGGCATGCCCGCAGTGATGGTGCCGAGCTTGGACTGGAAGAACTCCCCCCATAGCTCGAGGGTGGGGAGAATGCCGAGGAAGCCTTCGCACTCAGTGACGAAGGCCGACAACAGCACCACCGTGTTTGGAGTCAGGTGGTGCGGCTGCAGATGATAGAAATCGAGGAACAAGCGGAAGAAGCCGCTCATGGGGAGGCCGACGCCGCACAGGCAGTGCGAGTGGAATATCACCCGCTCGCCCTCCTCTGGCGCCGGCGAAATCTCCCCCTCCGGCGCAAGCCGGACCTGAACGAGCTCCTTGCCCGGCAACCTCCGCGTCTTGCGAAGGAAATCGATGTGGTCTTCATGAACGTTGGAGCCCTCCCAGTTGCTCAACGTAGGAGCCATGAGGAAGGGAGGGCTCCTGGCGACACGCAGCGGCGGAGGATGCCCGGGTCAGCGGCTGCGAGGCAACGACGCACTAAGGAAAATGGCTGGGCGTTGGCGCGGCTAAGCGTTGCCACTTCAGCGGCAAAGAAGAAGAAGAAGGAGAGAGAGATGGGACTGGGGCGAGCACGCATGCGTCAGCCGCTCTCCCCCTCCCCCTACTGATAGCCTCACGCGGCGAAGCCGAGGAGGAGAGGCGTGGGGGGGCGTGGGATTAACTGCGCCCACTCCCCCACGTCCCGTGATTACCGCGCCATAACGGCGTGCGGAAACCGCTGCTGGAAGGCGAGCGGCCAGATCGGGCCACAAAGGATCCTCGCTTGGGCCAAGGTGTGGTAGTGGCGGGCCCCGGTCTGCAGTGGCGTCCCATCAGGCGCGTGGCCTGGCAGGCCCCTCTGGTCAGAAGGTGCCACGTGGAGCATGGGCGGCGGGCGGTCAGCCCGCAGCTTGGCTCGCGCGCCGACTCGTTCCCGCCTTCGGGTTTCGAAGGAGACTTCGCCGAGAAGGCAAGCATAAAGTGATGCCGGCTCCTAGCTGCCGGCTCTTCAGGATAGGAAGCTGCTTGAGCTTCTAGTTCCCTTTGCAGCGACGAAGCACAACCAGCTTCGGGGACTACTTTCGGAGTAAATGACCACTGGTAGCCTAGCCGGCTCCCCTGGCTCTTGGAAAAATAATAAGGCTGATCGAACCGTCAAGCTTCCAAGACGCAGGGCCGCCTTCCCCCGGCCGGCTACCCCTTTGGCCGGTTACTGGGGCGTCCTGGCCGAGAAGCCCTCCCAAAGAAAGCCGGCCACCACATGGCCGACTCCATAAAGCCGGCCACCACATGGCCGACTCCATAAAGCCGGCCATCACATGGCCGACTCCAAGAAGCCGGCCCCCAATGGACGGCCCAGATCAAGCACTCGGAGTTTGTTCCAACATAATGACGACGAGACAGGGCGTGGCAATAGTGAGATACGCCGCCCCTCAATCCCGGGGCTCGCATGGCTACAGTACGCCGTACGGGGCGGCCATGACCCGTCCGGCGTGGCACTGTTGCCATGCTGACCATGACATCACCCACGATGAGCTGACGGTACGGCCTGCAGACGGCGGGCCCCTTTGGCCAGAGGGACATCCGAAGGCGGCCGCGCACCCCCTAGTCGGCCAGGGGTGAAGCCGGCTGTCCCCAGCCGGCTTGGTCCCTCCCTCGAAGAATGAGCCTCATTAAGGAGAGAAGACGAGGTAAGGCTACAGTGAGCACCCGCAAGGCGGCGGCACTGTAGCCACGCTTACCTCGATCAAGCCCTCGTCATCAAAGGTGAGGCGACAGTAACCAGCCCCCGACAAGACCCCCAAGCGGTGGGACCTACCTGTCTACCAAGAAGCCGGCAACCGGCGGGACCCACCAGTCGGCGGGCCCCAGCTGTCGGCGGAGAAGCCGGCCAGCGTAGACACTGATGGCTGGGCCCAGGCCCAGCCGGATTACCATTGTACCCCTAGGGGGTAGGCCTATATAAACCCCCCGTGGCACCCATGCAAAGGGTTGGACTTTGATAGATTTAGACACAACCTTGAGAGGAGAACAGAGCTAGCCTTGCCTCTTCTTCCTCCTCTCACCAAAACAGCTCAAGGAGCCTCTTGTAGCTACTTGTTGATCTAGTGATCATGCGGAGACCCCGCAGAGCAGGACTAGGGCTGTTATCTCCACGGAGAGCCTCGAACCTGGGTAAGATTCACCGGCGTGCATGTCTTCGCCTTATCCCGTTTCCAGGCACCGGCGACATCTTATTGGATCCCACAATGATAAGCCACCCGTTGGCATATGTCGCACCAACCACCCGACAAGATCGCCAAGGTCCGGTCCCGCTTTTACTGGGCGTGCGACAACGACAAGTAGAAGTATCATATGGTTAGTTGGCCTGACATCTGCAAGCCCAGGGAGCAAGGTGGCCTTGGCATCATGTGCTCTAAATGGATGAATATCGCCTTTCTCTCCCACTGGCTTTGGCGCATCTCGCAAGGGCATGGTGGTCTTTGGCTTGACATTATCCAGAATAAATATTTCCGCAGATAGCCCCTCGCCTTCTGCCAGAAGTCTGGCGGATCTCAGTTGTGGCAGTCGATTGTCCAGCTTCTCCCGATCCTCCGTATTGGGACCTCCATCTCGGTGGGCTCCAGAGCATCGACGCTGTTCTGGTTTAATCGTTGGGCCGGGGACATTCCCTTTGCGGCTCGCTTCCCCGGCCTCTTCTCTATCTCCGCCGATCCCGTGATTTCTGTTGATGGGGCCCTTCTTGACTTAGGGCGCCTTGCTTTCCGACGGCCTTTTGGTCCCTTGGAATCCGCTGCCTGGCGTGAGTTGCTTGACTGTTTTGCTCTCCACGAACCGATGGTGGATGGTGGCCCGGACCTAGTGCGCTAGCGCCTTGAGCCTTCGGGTCAATTCTCCACCAAGTCGCTGTACCTGGCCATCGCTCCATCTTCCGTCCCCCTCCCCCTATCAATGGTGTGGTCCATCCGCCTGCCCCTGAAGATCCGTATCTTCATGTGGCAATGGATTCGCGGGCGGGTCCCGTCCGGGGTGGAGGTGCACAAGCGAAACGGCCTGGGTACTGGCATTTGCCCGCTCTGTGGGGTCGCCAAAGACTCGAACCACATTTTCTTCTCATGCGTGTCCGCTCAGTTCCTCTGGAGCTGCTTTCGCGAAGCGGTCGGTGGAAATTGGTGCCACACCAACTTCCCTGACTTATTTGCCGAACTCCAGATGTCCCCCGTGACTTCTCGCCACATTAGGTGGCTTGAGATTGGGGTCCTCGCATGGACCCTCTGGACTGTCCGCAATAAGCTTGTGATTCAGCGCACTCCTCTTCGACGGGCTATTGACGCTCTTTTCAAACTCTCGGGTTTCTTGCAGCTTTGGCGGCCGCTTAGCTGCCCCCGGACCGCGACGCCATCTCAGCCTTCATCGCCGACCTTCGCTCGATGGCCGTCCGTCTGTCGCCGCCGCCGCCGCCGCCACCGCCGGAACCAGACTAGGCGCTATCTTTGTCTGGCGTGTTCTGTTTTTTATTTTCTGGGCTTCTTGAGCTGTGCCCTCCGTAGAAGCTCTGTACTTTGTTGTGAGACTTGGGTGTGTGTGTGGACTTGACTCTCTATGTGTGCTCTTTGGCGGTTTGCTTTATTTATAAAGCGGGGCGAAGGCCTTTTTCGGTATTTTCCCTGTCTTATCGTTGTTAATTACGTGAATATACCACCGGCCTTGCCGGATTCTTGGCTATGTGGAGCTTCACTTAGCTTGATGGTCTTCATCTTAAATTTTGGTTTGATGGAGAACTAGATTGTTGGGGAGGGATGAAAAGTAGAGACGAAGGTGGAGGAACCAAGTTGACATGAAATATGACTGAAATAGAAAACTGGCGCCGCTTCTCATGATCCTTCCCATAGAATCGCCACTGTCAAAACTGTGAGAACACTAAAATATATTGGTCCCTTGTTAATGTTTGAAGAAGAACGGAATCCTATAAAATGTCAGAACACTGTAACATATTGGTCCCTCATTCCTGACTCGCCGCCGTCCCGGCCATCCACCATCTCCTCGCTGTCGTTAGCTTTGACGCCCTTTTCTTGTGCAACAAATTAAAATAAACTAAAGCTGCAGCTGGATGTATATCCTTTTTGTTGGAAGCATGCGTGTCCACGCTAGCTGGTGAGCAGCGGGGTTTTAGCACGGTTGATGAGTGATGAATGAAATTCCAAATTTGCAGTAGAAAAAAGGGGGACGCTATTGACCTGGGCCGCCCAGTGCAGGTTTGGTCCCATGCCCACATGTCACATCGCGGGCAGTTTCTACTTGCTCGATCACGCCAGCTTACCATTTACTCACATCGGACAGTAGGGTTCGGCTGTCATCCTCAGAAGCTTCCCTCGTCCTGCTCCGAACCTGACCTCCACCACCAAACTCCCAAACCTAATTCTCTTCACCGCCGGACTAGCAGCCGTCTCTGCCCAAGGAGATGGAGGCCGGCGGTAGTAGGAGGAGTGCGACTACCAGGAAGAGGAAGTCAGCCGCACTCATGGTCATGGGCGAGGGCAGTCCGGCTCCGTCGCCGGCGGCAGCGCCCGATCCCGGAGCGGCTGACCACGATGGAGGTGGAGACGGGCGAGATCTCCACCTCAGCGACCTCCCCGATGACGTGCTCCGGAAGATTATTTCGGTCCTCCCCATGAAGCAACGCGGTCGCACGCAGATCCTCGCGAAACGGTGGCTTCCCCTCTGGCGCTCTCTTCCTCTCAACATCGACTGCGGTGAAATCGCCCGTTCTAATGATGGTAAGCTCGGTGATGTCTTACAACGCATAATTTCATTCCACCGAGGCGACTGCCACCGCTTCTGCATTCGCCCACTCTTGGCCATGAACATGGAGAACGATGCTGCCGTGGACGCCTGCCTCCTGTCCCCCGCTCTGAATAAACTCAAGGAGCTTGAGTTCTACCGTCGGCCATGGCACAATTGGCAGCGGATGCCGGCACCGACATCTATCTTCCGTTTTTCGCCCACCCTCTGTGTCGCCCAATTCGGACATTGCACACTCACGGACGACATCGTTCAAGGGCTTCACTTCCCGCAGCTTAAGAAGCTCGGTCTTGATTATGTCTTCCTCTCGGAGTTCTCACTCACCAGCATGATTGCCGGCAGCCCTTCTCTCGAGGTCTTGCTAATTATTCAGTGCAGTGGAGCCCGTTGCCTCCGGATCAATTCATTTACCCTTAGAAGCATTGAAGTCGGCAATTCTTCGCCAGATCCATCCATGGAGGAGCTCATCATCGAGAGTGCCCCTCATCTTGAAAGATTATTCCATCTTGATCAGAACCAGGATTTGCATGTATCAGTGCTCTCGGCGCCTAAGTTGGAGACCCTAGGTTGTTGTACTAACTCCACCAGGCTGGTGTTTGGTTCCACAGATATTCATCAGGTAACTGATCTTCTTCATTTTTACCATCCTCAGCCTTTTATATAACTTGCATTTCAGTGCATACAGAAATTACATATATACGATTTGCAAACCTTTGTATATTATTTTCTAATGTTGGATTTCATGCTTTTATGAAGGGACCGCGCATTGCAATTGGTAGAGTTTCAACAGCACTGTGCAGAATCAAGTCTTTGCATCTCAGTATGCGCACTCTATGTTTGGACATGGTTATTGAATTGATGAGATGTTTTCCGTTCTTGGAGAAGTTGTACATTCAGGTGATGATTGTTTCACCGATAGTACATTTTGTTTGGTTGCTTTATTGATCTACTTGTTATTCTGAAGTTGTTATATATTTGGTTTGTCGATGTTCTTTTCAGTGCGAGAAATCTGGGACGAAGAATTTGTGGCGTCGTAAACACCGGGACCTTCTCAGATCTTTTGACATCCGTCTAAAAAAAATTGTATTGGATTGTTATCGGGCCAAAAAACCTGACATTGATTTTGTAACTTTTTTCGTACTAAATGCTAGAGTTCTAGAGTCGATGACAGTTTTAGTCAAGAGGAACGATGAGGAGTTCTTGGCAAAACAGCGTCAGAAGCTTCTGCTAGAGAGCAAGGCTTCAGATGGGGCTGAAATTAATTTCGTACTCAAGGTGGACGCAAATCCTGGGACATATTATAGTATAAGTCTGTGATTTTGATTTAATGTACATATGGATGTGTGTTGTATTGGTAACTCATGAGCTTTTCATATTAGCGAATAATAGAATTTATGATGGATGTGTGATTGGGCAATGCATATGTGAGCAATTAGTATTTAGAATGCTTTCTCAACCGAAGTCTCACTTTCAACGATAGTTAGAGTTAACCCTCAAAAGGCGAAACCAAACAAAAGATACGCAAATCCACCATGTAAACACTCGGCATAGACAATTTCAGCGAATTCATATAGCCATAATGTACTTTTCACTTGTTTTCCTCAACAACAACAAAGCTTTTAATCTCAAACAAGTTGGGGTAGGCTAGAGGTGAAATCCACAACAAAGCCTTTTCACTTGTTTTCCTAAAGATGAAAAAAAAATATTAAACCTTGGAGATCCATGCTTGGGTACCATGTAACATAAATAGTCATGTAATGCACAAACCGGCCTTGGCTAAGAAATCATTGCACATATCTGACACTAGTGCTTTTAAATGATTGTGATTTATTTTTCTTTCTGAAAAAAAGATAAAGTGGTTGTCTTCCAGATTTTTCTAAAAAGGACCAACAAATCTTCTAGAAACTATCAACAAAATGCAAACATGACTTAGAGCACTTTGCAGTGATATCATTAAACTCTAACCAATAGTCAAATTCCTAGCTAGATGCGGTCTATCAGTAACTTTCAAGGTACTGAACAATTTAATTCAACAATTGAGTGGTAACTGGTAAAAGATAATTCAGACGAAGGATATATGTTCATAAATCTTATATCATATAGCTAAAGGTTGCTGAACGATTGTGACATATTGACTCCTCGATGGTAGTGGAAATAATATTAGCCTAAGCTGCATAACATGAATTGCGCCTATGAGGCGCTCTGTATACTATTATTTACTCTATGAAGCTTATGTATTAACACCACTGTGTGAATGGGGGTAATCCTCCTTTTCGAAAAAAAAACACTGTGTTAAAGGGGGCTACTATTGATCTGTACCAATTATATGATCAGTCTCATCACATAGAGGACCAAATATGTGAAGTGGTAAAAAAGGACAACATGCCGGTTTTTTATTGCAAACAAGTTTTTTTCTTCACAAAACAAGGAGTACATGTCAATAAACATATAAAGGAGAAGATAGCGCATAGTGTTCTAGGATGCAGAGTAAATCATTACATATAAATCACATGGTTGTATAGTTGTTGTGTTAACCAATTGAAAATGCTTTGACATCTACATATTTGGATGTGGTTCACCTAGTTATTATTAGACCTTTCTTGCTCATTTTCGAAACAAAACAATAGCTCTTGGACTATGACGGAGGACATGCAGGCCTGAGTATTGTACTATGTAACAATGTGTTTCTTGTGCTATGAAAATGGGAGCAAAAAAAGACAGAGAAATACCAAGCTATAGTTATGTCACTATTGTCATATGATGATTCAGTTATGTCTTCCATTGTAGAGTACAACAGTATTGCAATAATATTTTGGTGCTTATCAAACAAATTGACAAAATTAAAGTTGAACTTTATTATAAGCTGGGTAGGCAAATATAACCACCTTGATGAAATTTTCAGTTCTAGGGAAAAAGAAAACTAAAATTATGTACGAACTGAAAAGGGCCAAAGACCGTCATATTAATATACCCCCAGTTTGTAAACACATTCAAATACTGGTCAATCTACATAAGAAATGTTGCTTTATCAGAGTAACGAACATAGGTTTGGATGGGATCAATGACTTTTTATCAGGCTCCCACAATGAATAGGCCCGAGACAGAAATGTTTTGCTATAACTGAAATACTATTGCACCTACACGGCAAAGACAATCTGACAATAAATTTAAGGTATTGTTGCGTGATTTCTTAAACCATTGGGTTCTTGGTTTCTGATATGCTAAATCCGGGTTAGAGTTCCTTTATTGACATTTTCTAGTATTTCTCTGAACTTGATTAGTAGCATGCATGTTTATTCGAACTTGCTTTTATGAAGACATCTTAGTGTAGCACAGCCGCGTGCAGGCAGACAAGCAAGCTGTAGAGTATGGCACAACATTCATCCTCACCATGATCTGGGCTCCATGCATGCATGAAAAAGTTCCTTTTTTTAGAACGGAGACGCAAGGAGCGTCCGGTTTAACTTAATAAAGCCCACGAACAGGCAACATCTGACAAACAAGACAGTCTTAAAACAAAAGGAAACGTGGCCGAAGCCTTAGTTTGAACATGCAACCGGCCTAGGCCTGAGAATGTAAAGGCAAAAGTTCAAACATGCCAACACGGGCATAAACGGAACGATCATCAACATCTAGTGATGGGCAGCAATCTGGATCAATCGAATCCGCTCCATCGCCTCTTGCATCCGCTCAGCGTCCCGCCGTTTCCCCAAGGGCATCCAAGTCTGAAGGAACAAATGGCATTTGAAAATAATGTCAGCGGGGTGAGAGGAAAATTTGTGCTCAATTGTGATTTTGTTTCTAGTAGTCCATAGAGCCCAGAAAAGCGCCCCTACGCATCTCCAAAGCACTCGACCGTACCCACTCCTATGGGCCAAGAGAATATCTCGGAGGTCTCTACTCGAGTGGGGATTCCAGTTTTGATCAAAGGCTTCCCGGGCCGCACTCCACGCGAAGCGAGCGAGGTGGCAATTGAAGAAGATGTGATTTGCATCCTCGTGCGCACCACACATCACACAATTGCCATCGGATGGCCTGTTTCGTTTTGCTATGTTGTTCTAGGACGGGAGGCGGTTGCGGAACATTTGCCAAAGGAAAACTTTAATTTTGAGGGGGATTGACACTTCCCATAGCCCCCTAGCTATGTCTAGTGTCGGACCCTCCATCAACTTAGTGTAAAGAGACTTAACCGTGAATTTCTGAGAGCTCGTGAGGGACCAAGAGACCGTATCGGCCTCAGGTCGCAACACCAGTACCGCAAGAGCATTACGTAACTCATCCCAAACAGCCCGTTCGGCGTCAGAAAGGGCCTTTTGAAAGTAATGGCTGGTGGGTTGGTTCTAAGCGCGTTGGCAACGAGGATATCGATGTTAGTAGCAAGTTGGTATATGGAGCAGTTGCTACGCCACAACGGATCCTGAACAAACCAATGATCTAACCAAAATCGCGTGGATTTCCCATCATTAACGCCGAGCTTAGCTCCTACCGCAAAGGCCGGTTTGACAACCTGGATCCCATTCCAGAATGTCGACCCTTTGGACTTGGAGGTAAGGAAATTTCCGTCGGGCAAGTATTTCACTCTCAGAATATCCGCCCAGAGCCCCTCCTCATGTTGGGCGAGTTTCCATAGCCACTTGGAGAGAAGGGCAATGTTCATAAGTTTGGAGTTGAGAATCCCAAGGCCGCCAAATTTCTTTGGCCGACAAATCGCTGCCCACTTAACTAAGTGGTACTTATTTTTGGACCCATTTCCTTCCCAAAAGAACTTGGATCGGGGCGTATCGAGCTTGGCGTGAACACCGTCTGCTAGGAGGAACATGCCCATGGTATACATGAGCAGAGAGGAGAGACTAGTGTTCGTCAGAATGAGCCTAGCTGCCGAAGACATGTACCAGCCACACCGTGGACTAACCCGGTTCGCCACCTTGCCGTACAGGGGTCCCATTCTTGGATAAATATGTGTTTGTCAGAGATGGGGAGGCCCAAGTACTTAAACGGAAAGCTCCCAAGCTTACAGTTCAGTAGGTTGGCAACGCGCAAAGCGAGTGGTGCGGCCATCCCAATGGCTATCACCTCACTCTTGAGAAAATTTATCTTGAGGCCGGAAACGATCTCCAATGCAAGTAGGATGAGCTTGATCGAGGCAATACTTTGATCGTCCGGCTCGAAGAGCAGCATGGTACCATCCGCGTATTGAAGGTGAGAGACCCCTCCTGGAATGAGGTGGGGGACGACACCGCGGATGTGGCCGGCACCCTTCGCCTTAGTGATCATGGCCCAGAGGGCGTCCGCAACAAAGTTGAAGATAAGAGGGGAGGAAGGGTCCCCCTGCCTAAGCCATCGTTTGTTGCGGAAGAAGTTCCCAACTTCTTCGTTTATAGACACCACCGTCTGTCCCCCCGAGACCAGCTGCATTATACAGTGCACGAAGCCTAACTCGAATCCGTTATGGATGAGGAGCTTGCAAATGAACTCCCAGCTCACTCAGTCATAGGCTTTTTCAAAGTCCAGCTTGAGGAGCACGGCCGGTTGCCGGGTTCGTTTAAGCTCCTGGACAATCTCGTGAAGCACTACCGGTCCCTCTAGGATATTACGGCCCTTGAGAAAAGCCGACTGGCTACGGTTGATGATTCTTTGCGCCACTGGGGCCAGCAGCGTCGTATAGGCCTTTGCACAAATTTTGAAAGGCACATTAATGAGGGTGATAGGCCGGTATTGTATGATGCAGTCCGCCCCTTTGACCTTTGGAATTAAACTAATGACCCCAAAGTTGAGGCTCTAGATATCTACCGTGCCTAACGCAAAACCGTTAATGATGTCGTAAAATTGAGCTTGGAGCATGGGCCAAAACCGATGGAAGAAAGCCACCGGCCAACCATCCGGGCCGGGGGCAGTGTCAGGCTTCATCGAACCAACGGCCCTATCGATTTCCTCCGTGGAAAAGGACAAGGCGAGGAGGTCATTTTCGGCATGAGAAACTCGATCTTCGCATCACATATGCAAGGGACTGCTACACGGGCAAGCTGCACAACATGGCATACCATTTATCCAGGCCATGATCAGTGTTCCGTCAAGTAGTTTTTTGGACGGAAAGCACATCTGCGATGGCTTGTTATACTGTTATACGGTTCCGCTCGTGTCATCTATGGGAGGAGGGATGCCGGAGGGGGGGGAGTATATATCACTCTGTTTGGAATCATTGGCTTCGTTATTTGCTGAAAGATTAGACTCGTTGAATTTGTGCCTTTGGTGTTGGATGTGGCCTATTGGTAGTTAATATCCATGCATATTCGCCACTTCCTCCAATCTGGGGTTGTTGGTCATTACCGTTAGTGCATCGCAATCGAGGCGGAGCGGGTGCATCATGCAAATTGTTGAATTATGACGCTTGGCAATCACGAGTGTTTCTCCTGCAAAATAACGTTTGAAAATGGCCATAATTGATGTGTGAGTTTGTCGTATGCCCCTTTCACTCGTGATGTCATACAAATAATGAACAGAACTTGCATGCATTGGATATAGGAATACGTGCGAGAGAGAGGGGAGACGAGAAAGTAGCAACATTTTTATTATCAACCCTAATAAATTTAGCCTGCGGATGGAGGAAGTATTTAAGTTTTGCTTTTTTAACTACTCTGCAATGCTACCAATGATTACTTCTTTATCTCTGCAATTTCTATTTCGTAATGTGAAAACTGGTGCCTCTGATGCCTGCCATTGTGTCCTCTGAAACAAATCATGAGTATATGCTTCTAACACTATTAACGATGCATTATAATTGCATGTGTGCTTCCATCATAGGGATGTGATGCTTCCAACAATACAAACCCTGCTTTGTAATCCTTAGTTGAAATTCTCTTTAAGAAGCACACGCATTTAATTTTCTTCCTTTGTGAACAATCTTATTTCTTCTCTCCAGGAGACTCCTCATTGTGGATCATGCACCTTTTGGTAGTGTGAACTGATTAGTTAAGTTTGTTTATATTATTGGCACAACTTGGTTAATTAATTGTTCTACCTGAAGAAATAAATACCCAAATTACAATTATCAGTTTACTATGGATACGATATAGTGCAGTTTTCAGTTCTGTCCAGTGAGACATGTTAGTAACAGATCGAGTTCTTTTATTGATTTTTTTGAAATGGAGGCATTAGATTTACCTCATCTCATTAATTAAGAAGAGGAGAACAGAGTTTGGTGGTTACATGACCACAGAGGTCAAAACACAAAGAGATCACTCTCCCGGTATTAAATTACCCAAATATTTTGCCCCGGCAACCACCCAGAGCATTGCTTTCGCCTTGATCGACACAACCACTGGCCGGGCAAGGAGGCCCCTTGTTGCGAAATACTCTCACATTCCATATTGCCCAACAGACAAGCATCTTCAATGAATTCTACACCTTCATGTTGGCATCGGGTAGCCTACGACAAGAATCTTATCACTTTGGCACTGATGAAAGAGCGGACCAGGTGCTAGTCTAAGATTGCAACCCCAGTCAAGCGCTGATCATGTTCCAAATCGTAACAGTGTAGCGGCATTTCAAAATGAGGTCCATGCGGAGATGATTCTGGTTCTCTTTTTCACAACTGGCACAGGCCATAGTTTGGCCAATCCCTCCGAGCAAATCTATCCACCGTCCAAACTCTATTTTAGAAAGTGAGCCATGAGAAAAATCAAATTATGCATGGTGTCCAAACTTTCCACACCATCCTTGGCATGCCAGAATTTATAAACCCTGTGAACTGCATATCCTATGAGCAGAGGCAGTAGAGTAGCACGCACCACTGGTGAATTTTCATCGAATAGCATCTTTAGTGGCCATAGTGAGCTGCACCTCATGGACCTTGCTCCATCGGTTGAAAAATTGTTTTATGAGATCGACTATGAGACCCACCTGCATATTGATGCGACATACCAAATCCCTATTAGCCAGGGCCTTGGCTACTCACAATTTAGTGCGCTTGGAAAGGGCGAAGATGCCTGGGGCGAAGTCCTTCTACTTTTGCCATTGTAGCCGAGGAGTGAACCACCGTCGGTTAATTATCATGGATGTTATTATCACAAAACTATAATCCCGGAGAACAAGTCATGATGAGTTATGAAAGAAAGGTAGTATGAAAGTGTATGCACTCCTGGCAGGGACGCGTGCGTGCTTATATGCTAAATATAATACAAGATGTGGCAGATTGTTGGTAGGTTTGGCCCCTAGTCCAAGATATACCAGATTGGGCTCATCCTTGCTAATAACCTGCCTTGTACAATAATACATATGCGCGCGCGCGCGCACACATACACACACACACACACACACACAATTACATCGTGATACATTGTCACGTTACACAACATACGTACAAGCCTATTTAACATCCTCCCTCAATCTGAACATGTCAAGTATTAGATTGTTCTTGAAGGCTTGATGTTGTCGACCTTGTAGGGGCTTTGTAAAGCCATCAACAATTTGATCTCTTGTTGGGAGAAACTATCTCCACGTTTCCTTGCGACTCTTTCTCGAACAAAATGAAATCAATTTCTATCTGTTTTTTCTAGCATGAAATACATGATTTCCAGAAGGGTATGTCACTCCAAGGTTATCATGACACCACAGGACGGAAATATGCGGTCTTTCAATATCCAATTCATCAAGTATGGTTTCTACCCACATCACCATAGTAGTTGTATTTGCTAATGATTTGTGTTCTCCTTCAGTGATGGATCAAGTGACTATTGCCTATTTCTTGGTATTCCATGATATAAAGTTTGAGCCAACTAAAATAGCCAACCCATTGGTAGATCTCCTCCCATCAGGACACCCTGCACAGTCTGCATCAGAAAAGGCACTTACTATCGTTGATGGTGACGTACATATCTTTAGCCCAATTGCAACACTTCCTTGAATATATCTCAATATACTTTCTACAACTATCCAATGCAAAAAGTATGAGAGTGCAAGATATTAACAAGAAAGATACATCAGGCCTTGTCAATGTTAGATACTGAAGTGCACCAACTACACTTATACATAGTCCCTTCTTCTCGACTTAACAATGCTCCTTCGTGCAATGATAGGTTTTCAGTGGTAGGCAAAGGTGTACTGGAATGTTTACAATCCTTGGTCCCTACATGCTTGAGTATACCAGTAGCATACTTCTCTTGGGTTAACAGAATACGATCATGTGTCATTTTCACTTTGATTCCTAGAAAGTAATGTAACTCTTCCAAGTCCCTAAGTGTAAATTCACTTTTCAAGTTTTTAAGCAAAGCTGAGGTAGCTTCTTGCGAGGAACTAGCAAAGCTGAGGTAGGTTTCTCGTTGTGAGGGTCAAAATCCAAGTTGTTGTAGATTTGTACTGAACCTTGAATAACAAGCTCCGCATGCCTGTTTTAGACCATACGCAACTTTATTCAACTTGCACACAGGGTGTGGTTTAGATCCGTCCACAAAACAAGTTGGATGTCGCATATAGACCTCTTCATCAAGAACTTCATGCAAAAACACATTCTGTACATCCAACTGATGAAGGCTCCAATCTTTGGAAACAACAATGGACGGAACATGCTTGATAGTGGCAGCTTTAACAACTGGACTGAAAGTATCCTCTTAATCAAAACCATATTGTTGCCTAAAGCAAAACTAACCTAGCTTTGTATCTATCTATATTACCATTAGGTTCTCTTTTAGTTTTATACACCCACTAGCAATCTATAATATCCCTCTCTTGTTTAGCTTATACTAGGTGCCATGTTTGATTTTTCATACCTAACCGTTTGTATTTGGGAATTGCAGGTTTGAAAATACCTCATTGTGAACGCGTACTAGGACATATAGAAGTAGTTTCCACAGAGGATCCTTCTCATCCTACAATGACCGAGTGATCCAACGATCCAGCAAATCTCCTTGTACGATGACTATCTGGTGGCCCCGGCTGAACCAACCCATGCGCAGGAGACACATGGCAAGGGGCCCGCGTGCCATCATTCCTCGGTGCAGCAGGAGAGCCGCACCCATGCGGCTCCAGCCAGTTGTTCCGTGAGGACGCGCCGACCTTAGTCCCGCCCAACCCCACGGTCGGTCGATGCGGCGTTTCATGTGCGGGTGGGCTGCCCGCTGAACTGGCTGTAGGTGGTGTCTGCTGATCTTCCTGGGGATCCATTTGCATGGTAGGTGCATCTCATCCTATGTCAGATCTTTCGTGATTGGCGTCTCCAGGAGGATCCTCTTCGTGTCTCGTTCCCAACAAATTTCGATGCGTTTATTGCATAAAATCATAGATTTCGGATGCGTTTTTTCAGATTAGCAGAACTATTAATCAGATGATCATCAACATATTTTCCCCCTTGATCAGTTGGATTTAAAATCTCCAGAGGTAACAAAAGGATTTCAGCATGTAGCCTAGCGCCTGCATTTAGATGTGTAGAGTAGAGAAGGGAAAATATTTTCATCAAACACCATATCACGAGAGATGTAAACTCATGTTGTGGAAATGTCCAAGCATTTGTACCCATCGTGCAGATTAATGTACCCTAGAATTGCACACTGTTTGGAGCAGAATTGAAGTTTGTAAGCATTTTATGGGCGAAGTTCGGCCAACAAGTGCACACGAAAATATGAAGGGATGAATAGTTTGGTGTTTCACCCAACAATCTGGTTTTGCTAAAAAACAAACAAAGTATCTTGTAAGGGGAGTTTCAAAGTTCATAACTTTTCTCGGCATTCTATTTATTAAGTGTGCTGTAGTAATGAAGGCCTCATCCAAAATTTCAAGGGCATAGAGGGTTGGGCCAGAAGAGACATACCAACTTCAACAATGTGGCAGTGCTTCCCTTCAGCCAACCCATTTTGTTGATGTGCATGGTCATATGAGACGTGGTGAGAGATCCCAATTTTTGTGAAGAAGGAGTTTTAACTTGGCATACGACCCTCCCCAATCTGTTTGACGAGCAAGATTTTTTCGATCAAACAGTCATTCAATAAGGTTCTCAAAGTCATGAAATTTTTGAAAACCTTCAGACTTATGTTTTCTTAGGTAGATCCATGTGAAATTGCTAAAATCGTCAATGAAACAAACATAGATTTTTTTTCTACCTACAATTTCAAATGTAGGACCCCACACATCAGATAAAATGATTTCTAGAGGAAATATTGGTGCACTCACTGATTTTGGATATAGTAATTGGTGATTTTTTCTTTATGACAGGTATCACGTACAAACTCATTATTGAAATTGCTACCCCATGGGAGGTTAATTTTACTAATGATGTTCCTAACAACGATACAAGATGGATCACCTAAACGTTGGTGTCACCGATCCGAAGATGGTTTATTGAAACTGAGCATTCTTGCTTCTTGACGTGTGATCTCATGTGCTTAATGGGATGGAGACATCTTCTGCCCATGCCTCTAAGAAGAACCCTCCATGTTTCTGAAGGAAATATTCCCTAGAGGCAATAATAAAGTTGCTATTTATAGTACCTTATATCATGATAAATGTTTATTATTCATTCTAGAATTGTATTAACCAGAAACTTAGTACATGTGTGAATACATAGACAAACAGAGTATCACTAGTATGCCTCTACTTGACTAGCTTGTTGAATCAAAGATGGTTAAGTTTCCTAGACATAGACATGAGTTGTCATTTGATTAACACGATCACATCATTAGAGAATGATGTGATTGACTTTACCCATTCCGTTAGCTTAGCGCTTGATCATTTAATATGTTGCTATTGGTCTCTTCATGACTTATACATGTTCCTATGACTATGAGATTACGCAACTCCCAAATACCGGAGGAACCCTTTGTGTGCTACCAAACATCACAACGTAACTGGGTGATTATAAAGGTGCTCTACAGGTGTCTCCGATGGTATTTGTTGAGTTGGCATAGATCGAGATTAGGATTTGTCACTCCGATTGCCGGAGAGGTACCTCTAGGCCCTCTCGGTAATGCACATCACTATAAGCCTTGCAAGCAATGTGATTAATGAGTTAGTTGCGGGATGATGCATTACGGAACGAGTAATGAGACTTGCCGGTAATGATATTGAACTAGGTATTGAGATACCGATGATGGAATCTCGGGCAAGTAATATACCGATGGCAAAGGGAACAACGTATGTTGTTATGCAGTTTGACCGATAAAGATCTTCGTAGAATATGTGGGAGCCAATATGAACATCTAGGTTCCGCTATTGGTTATTGATCAAAGACGTGTCTCGGTCATGTCTACATAGTTCACGAACCTGTGGGGTCCGCACGCTTAACATTCAATGACGATCGGTATTATGAGTTTATGTGTTTTGATGTACCGAAGGTAGTTCAGAGTCCCAGATTTGATCACAGACATGACGAGGAGTCTCGAAATGGTCGAGACATAAAGATCGATATATTGGATGACTATGTTTGGATATCGGAATGGTTCCGTGTGAGTTCGGGCATTTACCGGAGTACCGGGAGGTTACCGGAACCCCCCGGGAAGTATATGGGCCTTATTGGGTCATAGTGGGAGAGAGGAGAAGGGAGCCTAGGAGCCCCCCCCCCAAGCCCAATCCAAATTAGGTGGGGGGCGGGGCCCCCTTTCCTTCCTCCTTCCTCCCCCTTCCTTCCTCACCTAGTCCAACAAGGGAAGGGGGGCAGGGGAATCCTACTCCCGGTGGGAGTAGGACTCCTCCAGGGCGTGCCATAGAGGGTCGGTGTCAGTGTCAAAACCGGTGGATCTCGGGTAGGGGGTCCCAAGCAGTGCGTCTTAGGATCAATGGTAACAGGAGACAAGGGACACGATGTTTTTACCCAGGTTCGGGCCCTCTCGGTGGAGGTAAAACCCTACTCCTGCTTGATTAATATTGATGGTATGAGTATTACAAGAGTTGATCTACCACGAGATCAGAGAGGCTAAACCCTAGAAGCTAGCCTATGATATGATTGTTGTTGTATATGTCTATCGACTAGCCTGGCCCCGGTTTATATAATGCACCAGAGGCCTAGGATAACAAGAGTCCTAGCCGAATACGCCAGTGGGGGAGGAGTCCTTGTCTTGATCGCCAAGTCTTGTGGATTCTTCCTTGTATGCGACAGCTGTCCGGACTGGCCCATGAGTATACGGCCATGGGGGGTCCTGGGCCCAATCCAACTGATCGGGAGACGACGCGTTGAGTAGCCCCTAGTCCAGGACATCGTCAGTAGCCCCCTGAACCGGTCTTCAAGTTAGGGACGCTCCTCGATTCTTCCGAACCGTTCTTCATCTTTGGTTGCCGGTCTTGAAAACTGGTTCAACAAATCTTCTCATCTTCGATCTTGAGGATCGCCAAAATGCATTCGACAAGTTTATACGTCGGGTATCCGAGGAGCCCCTTTAAGTTTCCGGCCTTTATCAATGCCTTATTATTTTTATGCCACACCTCGGGTTTGAAGTTGTTCCCGGGTAGCAACGTCCTCTTGCGTCCGAGATCCAACGCCGGACCGCATTTGAGGTATCTTTTTGTCAGGACCCCGACTCGATGTCACATCGATCTAGCCGGTAACACCTCATATCACTTTGCGGCCTCACGCACGGTATCCCCACGGGTGTCGCCTTACCTTTGCCCGGGACCGTTTGCACCTTTTGGCTCACGTATATGATAGTGTCGCTAGCATCCATATGATAAGGAGCCCGGGCTGACATGACTAGTCGTAAACCCAAAGTGGCACAGACTTACAGGGACAGGCATCCATGACCCAGCTTCGAACGTGTCGGTCATCAGCAAGTGGGTCCGGGCTGTAGCACTGGGCTAGCAGGACTCCGGTAAACCGGGCTGTAGCGGGCTAACAGGACTCCGGTACTCAATGCGTGACATTTCCCCGAAGGGACAGACATAGGAACGAAGAAGGACACATGCCGGCCAGCCTAAGTGTTCCAGAGCAGTAGCAAGCTACCATGGCTCAGCGGTAACACTAGGAGACATTTCCCGGTAAGAGAGGCTATTAAAGATAAACAACTAGATAGTCAGATCCCACACATACCAAGCATTTCAATCATACACACAATATGCTCGATATGTGCAAATACAACGAAGCATCACAACATGACTCTACGACACAAGTACTTTATTTCAGGCTCAGGGAGCCATACATAACATACACAAAGATACGGGTCTCACGACCCAACATACAAGTCATACAGTCATACAAACCAACAGCGGAAGTAACTTGTCTGAGTACAGACAACTAGTAAAATAAAAGAGGCTTGGAAAGCCTACTATACTACGTGGTCCTTCACAAGCTCAGGGTCACCACCTGGGTCTTTAGCCTACTCGTTGATGTCAATGTCTACATAGAACCCATCAGAAGGGGTTGCAGCGTCTTCTGTAAAAATGTAGATTATAGCAACATGAGTACAAAGGTACTCAACAAGACTTACATCAGATCCTACATACATGCATATTATCAAGAAGGGTTGGTGGGGTTATTGCAGCAAGCCAGCTTTGACTGTTGGCTAGGCTATCCTACGATACTCCAACTTGAAATGGTTTTGCGCACACGAGTCCACTACTCACCAATTCAATACACTACCGAGGATCCGCCTCCGTCTTCCTACGGAAGAGCCATCCTCGGCACTCACACTTATCTTGAGGCTTTTAGTAGTTTCCATTTACTTGTCTATGAACTGTATAGGCAACCAAGTAGTCCTTTACCGCGGACGCGGCTATTGGAATAGGTTATGATAACCCTGCAGGGGTGTACTTCTTCATACATGTTTCCACCACTTAGCGTCTGCACACGACATGTGCTCGGCAGAGTTCAAGCGAAAGTCGACGTGGGTGTAGACCACGACCTACCTAAACACTTAAGCCTCTAGTCCAGGTTTATCGCCTATCCAGGTTCCATCCGCAGGGAGTCCGGCCGAGGTTTCCCATACGGCCCCGAACGATGTGAACAGGGTTCCCGAGATACCTAACGGGTATTCGGTACACCGTGCCACGTACCTACCGCATCACAGCCCACCCCTACGGTCAGTGTTGTCCACGGCCTCCAGTAGGCTACAAACACCAGAAACTACTTGCAACTCCTGGACAGAGAGCTAGGGTGAATAAGAAGTCGAGCGGGGTCATATTTGAGGGCCCAATGCATGGTAGTAGCTGATTCTTAAATCACACATACAGATCTCGGGGCTTAAGGTCGGCTTCAATGAAACAACCCACCATGTACTCCTACATGGCCTCTCATCGATACCTTTACCAAATCGTGTTCACCACACCACTCTCATTACCGACATAATCATTTCACTCTAGCCATCACCCAGATGAACCAGACCTGACACGACTCTAAGCATAGCAGGCATAGCAAGGTAGGAACAACACATACATATGGCTCAATCAACTCCTACACATGCTAGAGGGTTTCATCTAGTTACTGTGGCAATGACAGGTCATGCAGAGGAAATGGGTTCAACTACCGTAGCACACAGCAGTTTGAAACGCGTTGTCTTAATGCAGTAAAAGAGAGCAGGAGCGAGAACATGGGATTGTATCGATATGATCAAATGGTTGGTTGCTTGCCTGATGGTTCGATGCACTGATACGGTTCTTCGTTAGGGTAATCACGGTACTCCTCGGAGGCAGAACCTGTCGCAAAGGACACCGATACACAACCATCACCAAACAATGTGCAACAATATGATGCATGCATGAAACATGGCAAAATGAGTGTGTTGGGCTAATGCAACTAAAACCAGAAGGGTTTGAACAAATTTGAATCAAAGATTCAAATTTCAAACTCAAACATGGCCTTTTAAAGTGCTTTTCCTTGTTCCGCTTAAAACATCAATTTAACTTGTTTGATCATGCATGAAAATAGTACAGATGGATAGATTGGATTTTTCTGATCATTTTTCATATATAATTTGTCCAATTTGGAGTTACAGAATAAAAGTTATGAATTTTTGAAGTTTAAATAATATTCTGGAATTTCCTGATTTAAATTAAATCCAGAAATATAAATATTGCGCCAGCATGACGTCAGCATGACGTCAGTGGTCAACTGCGGCTGGCTGGGGTCAAACCTGACGTGTGGGGTCCACACGTCAGTGACAGGGGGGTTTAACAGGGTTAAATTAATCCTAATTAGAGATTAGTGGCGCTGGGGCCCACTGGTCAGTGTCAGGGGGGTTAACTAACAGTGGTTAGCGCTAATCCTAATTAGCTACAGGGCTGGGCCCACCTGTCAGGGACTCAGGGGGGGTCCTGCCGTGGTCAAGGTGGGTCAAACCCACCGGTGACATGACGCCGGCGAGGCCCGAGACGGCGGCGCGATGCGGAAACGCGCTACAGGGCACGGGCGAGGCCGTGCTTGGGCTCGTTGGAGAGCCCTTGCTCCCGCGCGTCGAACGGTGGTGGTGGCCGAGCCTGGGGTGGCCGGTACCGTCGACGGCGAGCTCGTGAGCGGCGGCCGGAGTTCGGGTGCGGTCGGAATCGGCGTTGCAGGGCGTTAGGGGAGGCGTTGGTGCGTGCTACGTGCTCCTGGTGAGGTGTGGAGCATGATGGTGTGCTCGGCTTCGAGCTACAACGGCTCCAGCCACGGTGGCGACGAGGCACGGCGGCGGCGAGCTTTGGAGCTCAAGGGGGCGGCAGCTACAAGAGGCTAGGGACGACGGGGCAAGGGGGAATCGAGTCAGTGGCTCACCGCGGAGCTGCAGGGATGGTTAGCGGGCTCAGGGACGACCGGTAGCTCCCGATTCGACGGCGACGATCTCCGGTGGCCGAGGAGGGGAACGGCGACGTGGGCGGCGATGCAGGGCTTCCGGAGGCCCGTGGAGCGGTGGGGAGGAAGAGGGGGTCGAGGCGGAGCCTCTGGGCTAGTCGGGGGAGCGAGGGGTGGCCGGTGTCGGCTGCTATGGTGAACGGCGGCGATGGTGGTGTTCGGCCGTGTGAGAGAGAGAGCGAGGGAGAGGAGGGAAGAACCGCGGGAGAGTGAGAGAGAGCAGGGGGGAGGGCGTGGCGTCGTCCGGGGCATCGAGCGAGGAGGGGAGGGCAGGCAGGCAGGCGAGCAGGTGGCGTGGCGCGGTGGCGCGCGCACGCGCCGGCCACACTCCCCTCCCTCTGTCGAGGACGAAGACGACAGAGGAGGGAGGCGGGCTGGGCCGCCTGCTGGCTGGGCCGGCCAGCTGGCTGGGCTGCACAGGGAGGAGCCCAGGTAAGCTCCTCCTTTTATTTATTTTTGTTTTTCTAATTTCTGACATTTGTTTTGATTTAAATAATATATTAAATTATTTATTTAACTTATGCCAATTTTTGCAGGAGCTAGATATATTATTCCAGAGCTCCTTTATAAATGGCATAATATTTGGACATATATTAATATATATAAATAATATATTTCCAATGCAAATAATTATGCATTAATTCCAAATGCCTAAAATAAATACCTATGAGCTCTTAAAAATATTGGTTTGATTTTTATCTCTGTCCAATATTTTCAGAGAGCAACATTAGCATTTTCTTGGACCCTTTTGGAGAAATTTTTATTTGGGTCATTTTCAAAAATGATTCTGAGGGTTTCACAGATCCCCATTTCAAGTTTCTGATGAAAGAGTAAACATGATGCAACACTCTAATGCATGACTAGCTAGGGTGTGACAACTCACCCCCACTCAAAAGAATCTCGTCCCGAGATTTGGGTTCCTCCGGGAAGAAGGCGGGATACTCGAGTCGAAGACGATCCTCCCTTTCCCAGGTTGCTTCATCCTCAGAATGGTGCGACCATTGAACTTTGAGAAACTTGATATTATGACGTCGGGTGGTACGTTCAGCCTGATCGAGGATACGAACGGGGTACTCTCGATATGTAAGATTATCTTGGAGATCAAGCGTTTCGTGGTCCACTTCACGTATAGGATCCGAGAAGCAACGCCTGAGTTGAGGAACGTGGAAGACATCGTGGACTCTGGAGAGGTGCGGAGGTAGTTCCAACTGGTAGGCAACTTCTCCTCGTTTGGCAAGAATGCGAAAAGGACCAATGTAACGAGGAGCCAATTTGCCTTTGATACCGAAACGATGGGTTCCCTTCAGAGGGGTGACCCGAAGATAATCCTTCTCGTCAACCTCGAAAGTCATAGCCTTATGTTTTCGGTCATATTGACTCTTTTGACGAGATTGGGCTGTTTTCAACTTTTCACGAACGATACGAACTTGTTCTTCTGCTTCCTGAATCATATCCGGGCCAAAGAATTGTCTTTTCCCGGTCTCTGACCAGTTAAGGGGTGTTCGACACCGTCGTCCATAGAGAACTTCAAAAGGGGCTTTACCCAAGCTAGATTGATAGCTGTTGTTGTAAGCAAATTCGGCAAATGGAAGGCACTTCTCCCAGTCCATTCCGAATGAGATAACAGAGGCTCGAAGCATGTCTTCTAGAATCTGGTTGACGCGTTCCACTTGACCACTCGACTGAGGGTGGAAAGCGGTGCTGAAGGAGAGACGGGTTCCCATAGCATTTTGGAAGCTTTCCCAAAATCGAGAGGTGAAAAGACTTCCTCGATCCGAGTTAATTTCCAAAGGAACACCATGGAGGGACACTATTCGGGAGATGTATAAGTCTGCCAGCTGGCTAGCAGTTATACTCTCACGAACAGGTAAGAAATGGGCTACTTTGGAAAGACGATCGACCACGACGAAAATAGCATTATTCCCTCTCTTGGTCCTGGGAAAACCGGTAATGAAATCCATACCAATTTTATCCCATTTCCATTCAGGAATAGCTAAGGGTTGAAGGGTGCCAGCAGGCCGTTGATGCTCTGCTTTTACACGACGACAGACGTCGCAATTAGCAATATACTGAGCAATTTCTCTCTTCATCCTAGTCCACCAGAACCTCTGGCGTAGGTCCTGATACATCTTAGTACTACCGGGATGAATAGTGAGAGGAGATTCATGAGCCTCCTTAAGGATCAACTGCCGTAGATGCTGGTTCTTGGGAACCACTAGACGGTTCTCAAAGTACACAACACCATGATCATTTGTGGAGAAACAACTAGCACCTCCGCTAGCAATGTTCTCTTTGATTTTAGATATTCCCTCATCTCGCTTTTGGGCAGCGATGATTTGATCCGTAAGAGTAGGTTTTGCTACCAAGGTGGAAAGAAAACCTTGAGGTACAATGTGAAGGTTAAGCTTCCGAAATTCCTCATGGAGAAGCGGTTGACTTTGTTGTAACATCAGGTTGTTACAATAAGATTTACGACTTAGCGCATCAGCCATGACGTTGGCTTTCCCTGGGGTGTAGGTTATTCCTAAGTCGAAGTCTGTGATCAATTCAACCCAACGTCTTTGCCTGAGATTCAGATCCGGTTGGGTGAAAATGTACTTCAGACTTTGGTGATCAGTGAATATTTCGCAACGATTACCGAGGAGGTAATGCCGCCAGGTCTTAAGTGCATAGACTACGGCTGCAAGCTCTAGATCATGAGTAGGATAATTCTCCTCATGTGGGTGCAATTGCCGTGAAGCGTAGGCAATTATGTGTCGATCTTGCATGAGAATGCAACCTAGTCCTTGTCGCGAGGCGTCGCAGTAGATAACAAAGTCCTTGGAGAAGTCTGGCGGTACCAGTACGGGAGCAGAGGTCAGGCGTCTTTTCAGTTCCTGAAAGCTGTGCTCACACTGTGGAGTCCATTCGAACTTCTTATCTTTCTTGAGGAGTTCGGTTAGAGGTTTAGCAACCTTGGAGAAGTTTTCGACAAAGCGACGACAATAGCTCGCTAAGCCTAGAAAGCTCCGAACTTGCTTGACCGATTCAGGTGGAGTCCAATTAAGAACGGCTTGAACTCGCTCAGGGTTAACAGCAATACCTTTACCAGATATTACATGACCCAGATAGGTCACTTCTGACAACCAGAATTCACATTTAGAAAATTTGGCATAAAGGCGATGCTCTCGAAGTTTCTTCAACACTAGCCTTAGATGTTCGGCATGTTCTTACTCGTTCTTGGAGTAGATGAGTATATCATCGAGATAAACTACGACGAATTTATCCAGATACTCCATGAAGATTGAGTTCATTAACCGAGAAAAGGTGGCTGGAGCGTTGGTTAAACCGAAGGACATGACGGTGTACTCATATTGGCCATAACGAGTAACAAAGGCCGTTTTAGGAATGTCCCCGTTTCTGATTTTGATTTGATGGTAGCCCAACCTCAAATCCATCTTGGAGAAGACTGAGGATCCAGCGAGCTGATCATACAGATCGTTGATCCTGGGAAGTGGATATTTGTTCTTGATTGTGACCAAATTGACAGGTCGGTAATCTACAACCATCCGGTCCGTACCATCCTTCTTCTTAACGTATAGGACGGGGCAAGCCCACGGAGATGAACTAGGTCGGATGAAACCCTTTTTCAAGGACTCATCGAGTTGTTTCTTAAGCTCGGCTAGTTCTAGGGGTGCCATCTTATAAGGTCTTCTAGCAATCGGAACGGTTCCTGGAATGAGGTCTATTACGAACTCAACATCCCTGTCAGGTGGAACACCTGGCAATTCTTCTGGGAAGACATCCGGGAAGTCATAGACTACCGGAATGTCCTCAAGGTCTGGCAAAGGGCTGGCGTTAAGAGAATATAATTGTCGCTTGGCTATTCGGGTCAAGACATTGACTATCTTCCCTGAAGGATGGGTGAGTTGAACAGTCATAGAGAAGCAATCAATTTGGGCATGATGAGCTGACATCCAGTCCATACCCAGAATGATATTAATATCTGAAGATTTAAGGGCTATCAAAGACGCAAGGAAAACAAGTCTGTCGACTTGGATTTCATTTCCATGGCTTACTCTAGAAGTTTGCCATTTGGATCCCGGAGTTTGAATTACCATAGAGGTTGGCATATCACCGAATGCGACGTTATGCAAACGAGCATAATTTTCAGATATAAAAGAATGAGAGGCTCCTGTATCGAAAAGAACAGATGCCGGGTGGCAATTAACAAGAAGCGTACCGAGGACGACGTTGGGATCCTCTTGAGCTTCTTCGGCAGAGATACAGTTGACATGGCCACGTGAAGCGGTGACCGGCTTGGCGTGGAATATTTTTCCTGTCGGCTTGCCATGGCCAACAGCTTTAGCAGACTGGTTGGGGTTGGTCTGGGGACACTCACGCATATAGTGACCAGATTCCCCACACTTGAAACAAGTCACGGAACTGGTACGTGGAGGAGCATTGTTAGTTGGACCCCCATAGGGCTTGGCTGGAGCAGACTGTTGAACAGGGCGAGGCGCCTGGAAAGATGGCCTCGGTGTGAACCTGGGTGGCAGGGCGGTGTTGGGCACCCACACGCGGCGCTTCTGAGGACCAGCACCGGATGAGGAACCCATGTCACGGCCATGCTTGCGTGTTGCGTCATAGTCAGTCTGACCAGTTTCAGCACTGATGGCTTTGTTGACAAGTTTCTGAAAAGATGTGCACTCATGCAGACGGAGGTCACGGCGAAGCTCAGGACTAAGTCCCTTGCGGAACCTTGCTTGCTTCTTGGCGTCAGTAGAAACTTCCTCGGTTGCATATCGTGCGAGATTACCAAACTCCCTGCTGTAAACATCCACAGAAAGTCGGCCTTGGGTGAAATTGCAGAATTCCTCACGTTTACGGTCCATGAGACCCTTCGGAATGTGATGTTCACGGAAAGCCTCGCTGAACTCAGCCCAAGTAGTGACATGGCCCGCCGGGCGCATAGCTCCATAATTCTCCCACCATAGACTGGCGGGGCCTTCAAGATGATATGCAGCAAAGGTGACCTTGTCAGCCTCCGCTACCAGCGTGGAACGCAGTTTGTGAGCGATACTGCGAAGCCAGTCATCAGCGTCGAGAGGCTCGACGGAGTGGTGGAACGTGGGTGGATGTAATTTGATAAAATCACTGAGTGACACCACGTTTGACCTCTGATGGTGTGCTGTGTTCTGTTCAATACGCTCCAACAAACGGTTGGTCTCCCGCTTGTTTCTCTCAGCTTCCATCATAACCTCGGCTAGGGAAGGAGGATGAGGCAGATTTGCATCCCTGACTTCACTGCCCTCGGCCTGCTCTTGAGGAGCAGGGTTAGTGCGCGTGTTGACCATCCTAGGTAAACAAGACAATGATTTAGTCAGGATGATAAAATTCCGACATAGGATATAATATGTAAGGAATAACTCGAAATGCAAGATGATCATCCGTATGACATGGTAAATACAGAAACTGCTTCTTTTATTCCATCATCATACACACCATACAGGGTTCAGTACAAGACCAAACAAAGTACTATTACGGTGAAAAGAGGATTACATCTCATCGGAGGCATTCCAAGCTCCTATACATTATTTTTCTACACCTCCGGAAAAGTACAAACTAGGTCATATCCCACGAGTCACGCGGGACGATAGATGACACAGCTAGTGCGAACTAGTGATACAACCACTAACTCAGACCGATCCGTAGTAGTCCTCGTAGAAGTCACCTCCATAGCCTGGAAGCTCAACATGATCATCCGGAAACAGACGATCTCGCGGAGCTTGTGGACCATAGGGGCTAGGATGAGGTCTTGGACCAACAGACGGTGGCCTGCGGGGACCGCGAGGTGGGGTGATGCCTCCTACATCACGCCAACCCATCACGTCTGGCAAAGCAGATCTCACAGGATAGAGATCGCGCATATCTAAAAATCCAGCTTGCACCGCCGGGGCGAACCGAGTCAAAGTGGCCCAGTGGTCAGCACGGGTATTGAAGAGCTCTAACCTTAAGGCCCGATTTTCACGGTCCTTATCCTCGAGCATCTCAGCAGTGGTGCGAGTCCGTGAATCCTCCTGGGTGGGGTTAGCATAGATAGCCTGGAGATAACCTTGTGCTCCCGGAAGTGATCCTGGCATATACCGGAAATCAGAGTCCCGAAATAGACCAGATCTGACTCGCATAATGGTCATCATAGAGTAGGCGGCGTCCTGCACAGCCATCTCAATAGTAACCCCGAGTCCATAGGAGCAGTGAAGAGGCTCGGTGGATCCAGGATAAGATGGAAATATCCTGACAGTGCAGAGATACTGGCTTTGATTGAAGTCCCGAAATTGCTCTTCGACCGTGTACTCAGGATACCAGCGGTATCCAGCCTCAGTCATTACCCTGACCAACTTAGCAGTATGGCCGGGTACATCTAGGCATCGAGTCAGGCGAACCACTTGATTGAGGTCGCGAGTGGCCATCTGAAAGCACAATCATAACGCAAAGGCATTAGAATTTCTAGCAAAATTTCGGCAGCATAACAGCTGTAAATGCTCAAGAAGGATTTTGAGACATTTGACAAAGGATTTCATACACACTCAATATCATCATATGAAAGTTCTGAATCCATTCTAACAACATAATGTGGTAGTAGAACTGAACTAGGCTTGTATCCATCAAACTTATAAGGTACTACTGATTAGTAACACGTGATCCTGATAGAGAGAATAGATCCTAATTCCTTAACCCCCGGTGGAAGAATGGACTGACTCAGATCAGAATGTCATTAGATAAAGGAGTAAAAAGAGCCTTACGTTCCAACCCACAAACAATTCCCCTACATATAACTAAAGAATTTCTAGACTCAACATCGACCAGTTTGGCTTGGAGAACCTACAGGCAGTCCGGCTCTGATACCAACGCTGTCAGGACCCCGACTCGATGTCACATCGATCTAGCCGGTAACACCTCATATCACTTTGCGGCCTCACGCACGGTATCCCCACGGGTGTCGCCTTACCTTTGCCCGGGACCGTTTGCGCCTTTTGGCTCACGTATATGATAGTGTCGCTAGCATCCATATGATAAGGAGCCCGGGCTGACATGACTAGTCGTAAACCCAAAGTGGCACAGACTTACAGGGACAGGCATCCATGACCCAGCTTCGAACGTGTCGGTCATCAGCAAGTGGGTCCGGGCTGTAGCACTGGGCTAGCAGGACTCCGGTAAACCGGGCTGTAGCGGGCTAACAGGACTCCGGTACTCAATGCGTGACATTTCCCCGAAGGGACAGACACAGGAACGAAGGACACATGCCGGCCAGCCTAAGTGTTCCAGAGCAGTAGCAAGCTACCATGGCTCAGCGGTAACACTAGGAGACATTTCCCGGTAAGAGAGGCTACTAAAGATAAACAACTAGATAGTCAGATCCCACACATACCAAGCATTTCAATCATACACACAATATGCTCGATATGTGCAAATACAACGAAGCATCACAACATGACTCTACGACACAAGTACTTTATTTAAGGCTCAGGGAGCCATACATAACATACACAAAGATACGGGTCTCACGACCCAACATACAAGTCATACAGTCATACAAACCAGCAGCGGAAGTAACTTGTCTGAGTACAGACAACTAGTAAAATAAAAGAGGCTTGGAAAGCCTACTATACTACGTGGTCCTTCACAAGCTCAGGGTCACCACCTGGGTCTTTAGCCTACTCGTTGATGTCAATGTCTACATAGAACCCATCAGAAGGGGTTGCAACGTCTTCTGTAAAAATGTAGATTATAGAAACATGAGTACAAAGGTACTCAGCAAGACTTACATCAGATCCTACATACATGCATATTATCAAGAAGGGTTGGTGGGGTTATTGCAGCAAGCCAGCTTTGACTGTTGGCTAGGCTATCCTACGATACTCCAACTTGAAATGGTTTTGCGCACACGAGTCCACTACTCACCAATTCAATACACTACCGAGGATCCGCCTCCGTCTTCCTACGGAAGAGCCATCCTCGGCACTCACACTTATCTTGAGGCTTTTAGTAGTTTCCATTTACTTGTCTATGAACTGTATAGGCAACCAAGTAGTCCTTTACCACGGACGCGGCTATTCGAATAGGTTATGATAACCCTGCAGGGGTGTACTTCTTCATACATGTTTCCACCACTTAGCGTCTGCACACGACATGTGCTCGGCAGAGTTCAAGCGAAAGCCGACGTGGGTGTAGACCACGACCTACCTAAACACTTAAGCCTCTAGTCCAGGTTTATCGCCTATCCAGGTTCCATCCGCAGGGAGTCCGGCCGAGGTTTCCCATACGGCCCCGAACGATGTGAACAGGGTTCCCGAGATACCTAACGGGTATTCGGTACACCGTGCCACGTACCTACCGCATCACAGCCCACCCCTATGGTCAGCGCTGTCCACGGCCTCCAGTAGGCTACAAACACCAGAAACTACTTGCAGCTCCTGGACAGAGAGCTAGGGTGAATAAGAAGTCGAGCGGGGTCATATTTGAGGGCCCAATGCATGGTAGTAGCTAATTCTTAAATCACACATACAGATCTCGGGGCTTAAGGTCGGCTTCAGTGAAACAACCCACCATGTACTCCTACATGGCCTCTCATCGATACCTTTACCAAATCGTGTTCACCACACCACTCTCATTACCGACATAATCATTTCACTCTAGCCATCACCCAGATGAACCAGACCTGACACGACTCTAAGCATAGCAGGCATAGCAAGGTAGGAACAACACATACATATGGCTCAATCAACTCCTACACATGCTAGAGGGTTTCATCTAGTTACTGTGGCAATGACAGGTCATGCAGAGGAAATGGGTTCAACTACCGTAGCACACAGCAGTTTGAAACGCGTTGTCTTAATGCAGTAAAAGAGAGCAGGAGCGAGAACATGGGATTGTATCGATATGATCAAATGGTTGGTTGCTTGCCTGATGGTTCGATGCACTGATACGGTTCTTCGTTAGGGTAATCACGGTACTCCTCGGAGGCAGAACCTGTCGCAAAGGACACCGATACACAACCATCACCAAACAATGTGCAACAATATGATGCATGCATGAAACATGGCAAAATGAGTGTGTTGGGCTAATGCAACTAAAACCAGAAGGGTTTGAACAAATTTGAATCAAAGATTCAAATTTCAAACTCAAACATGGCCTTTTAAAGTGCTTTTCCTTGTTCCGCTTAAAACATCAATTTAACTTGTTTGATCATGCATGAAAATAGTACAGATGGATAGATTGGATTTTTCTGATCATTTTTCATATATAATTTGTCCAATTTGGAGTTACAGAATAAAAGTTATGAATTTTTGAAGTTTAAATAATATTCTGGAATTTCCTGATTTAAATTAAATCCAGAAATATAAATATTGCGCCAGCATGACGTCAGCATGACGTCAGTGGTCAACTGCGGCTGGCTGGGGTCAAACCTGACGTGTGGGGTCCACACGTCAGTGACAGGGGGGTTTAACAGGGTTAAATTAATCCTAATTAGAGATTAGTGGCACTGGGGCCCACTGGTCAGTGTCAGGGGGGTTAACTAACAGTGGTTAGCGCTAATCCTAATTAGCTACAGGGCTGGGCCCACCTGTCAGGGACTCAGGGGGGGTCCTGCCGTGGTCAAGGTGGGTCAAACCCACCGGCGACATGACGCCGGCGAGGCCCGAGACGGCGGCGCGATGCGGAAACGCGCTACAGGGCATGGGCGAGGCCGTGCTTGGGCTCGTTGGAGAGCCCTTGCGCCCGCGCGTCGAATGGTGGTGGTGGCCGAGCCTGGGGTGGCCGGTACCGTCGACGGCGAGCTCGTGAGCGGCGGCCGGAGTTCGGGTGCGGTCGGAATCGGCGTTGCAGGGCGTTAGGGGAGGCGTTGGTGCGTGCTACGTGCTCCTGGTGAGGTGTGGAGCACGATGGTGTGCTCGGCTTCGAGCTACAACGGCTCCAGCCACGGCGGCGACGAGGCACGGCGGCGGCGAGCTTCGGAGCTCAAGGGGGCGGCAGCTACAAGAGGCTAGGGACGACGGGGCAAGGGGGAATTGAGTCAGTGGCTCACCGCGGAGCTGCAGGGATGGTTAGCGGGCTCGGGGACGACCGGTAGCTCCCGATTCGACGGCGACGATCTCCGGTGGCCGAGGAGGGGAACGGCGACGTGGGCGGCGATGCAGGGCTTCCGGAGGCCCGTGGAGCGGTGGGGAGGAAGAGGGGGTCGAGGCGGAGCCTCTGGGCTAGTCGGGGGAGCGAGGGGTGGCCGGTGTCGGCTGCTATGGTGAACGGCGGCGACGGTGGTGTTCGGCCGTGTGAGAGAGAGAGCGAGGGAGAGGAGGGAAGAACCGCGGGAGAGTGAGAGAGAGCAGGGGGGAGGGCGTGGCGTCGTCCGGGGCATCGAGCGAGGAGGGGAGGGCAGGCAGGCAGGCGAGCAGGTGGCGTGGCGCGGTGGCGCGCGCACGCGCCGGCCACACTCCCCTCCCTCTGTCGAGGACGAAGACGACAGAGGAGAGAGGCGGGCTGGGCCGCCTGCTGGCTGGGCCGGCCAGCTGGCTGGGCTGCACAGGGAGGAGCCCAGGTAAGCTCCTCCTTTTATTTATTTTTGTTTTTCTAATTTCTGACATTTGTTTTGATTTAAATAATATATTAAATCATTTATTTAACTTATGCCAATTTTTGCAGGAGCTAGATATATTATTCCAGAGCTCCTTTATAAATGGCATAATATTTGGACATATATTAATATATATAAATAATATATTTCCAATGCAAATAATTATGCATTAATTCCAAATGCCCAAAATAAATACCTATGAGCTCTTAAAAATATTGGTTTGATTTTTATCTCTATCCAATATTTTCAGAGAGCAACATGAGCATTTTCTTGGACCCTTTTGGAGAAATTTTTATTTGGGTCATTTTCAAAAATGATTCTGAGGGTTTCACAGATCCCCATTTCAAGTTTCTGATGAAAGAGTAAACATGATGCAACACTCTAATGCATGACTAGCTAGGGTGTGACACTTTTGCAGCCGAGCACCAATGCCGGACTGCTTTCCAGCTCTAACACTGGACTATGTACCCGAGCTCCAATGCCGGACTATATCCGAGCTCCAACGCCAGACTATGTATCCGAGCTCCAACGCCGGACTGTATCCAAGGTGTCGTAAATCACCTTGGTTCAAATAAGTTTGAAGGAGTTTAGCCGAGCTTAATGCCGGAAATGCCCTCTATGGAGCCAGCCACTAGCGCCCGAGCTTTAGGCCGGACTGCTGCCAAGGTGGTGCACCTCCCCGAATGTGGGCCGATTTTTGTCAATATTTTTTATTGGTGCAATTTATTCTCTGCCGAGATACATAGCCAGTAGCCCTCAAGGTGGGTATCGGTCTAAAACCCGAGATGCACATGAAGGATGACATAAGACCGCTGATCCCCCTAGCCGCTGAGACTCAGGTTGATTTGCAAAATCGGTCTGAGGATCAAGTCCTAGCTCGGCAGAATACTTCGAGACACAAAAAGCGGCGTGCTCAGTCCTCGAGACTCAGGTTGGGTGCGGCCGACCAACCTGAGGATCAAAATCTCCTCGGAAACTGTATTGCACTTAAAATTTTCTGCATAGAATAGGCAATGCAGTAGCCCCCGAGACACTGGTCGGGTGGCATCACCAGATCAGGGGATCGATGTGTCCCTTTAATATTTGTAAATAATAAGCCCAAAGCCCAGTAGCCCCTGAGCCTTAATGCGGGCACGGGAGGCCGAATTAAGGATCGATATCCATAGTAAAATCACAAATTATGTGTAATGACTTCATGTATCCAAGTACTTTACGTCATTAATGCCCAGATCCGCATTGTACAAAACTTTGTTGACCGACCATCGGCTTCCACCTCCTCGGCCAATAGCTGAGGAGTGTTTGTCCTACTTTATAAAGCCTTTATGAGGGCAAAGATTTACAACAAACAAGGCAATCTGGCCATACGGTTTTATAAACAAAGGTACGCGGAGAGACATGTTATATTACTGTTTAACAGAAGAAATGTCTTCCAAAGAAAATAGTCCCGCTATCGGTTCCTTTCTTTGGGTTTTCATGCTAAGCATGATCATGAAACCGCAGCTCCAATGTAAGAGCGAAATATCGAGGATTTAGTTTGGGAGGCCAGTTAATAGCCCCCGGTAGTGTTCGGCGATAGTCGAGGTCAAGCCGTAAACACTTCGGCCATTGTTATGAATGGCCCATCGTTTAACGCTATCATCGGATCGCCGACCAGTTTACGCTTATTGTGACAGTCAGTTTTTGGCTTTCTCCACTGAGGTGCTTAACCATGTGAGCTGGAAGCACAATCGCAGTGGTTCTCCTTTTGCACACCTAGCCGAACAAAGCGGAACATAGGAGGCAAGTGCAGGAGCTGGGCAACCCAACTATTGACCGAAGACACAATTCTAAACCGATGCATATATAGCAATATCCGAGAATATTTTTGCCGAATCTCTAAAGGTGTCCGGCGTTGCACTGCGAGACTTGTGCTGAAAACACACAAATAGTTTAAAAGTGCCATGGGCTCGACAAGCCAAAAAACTTATTCAAAAGGTTAATGTCCGAACTAGATCAAGTGTTCGGTGCCAATCCGAAAATTGGACTTTAGAAAAAAAGGTGCTTCTGCCATGCTTTAACATGACACATCCTATCTTAAAACTTCAAGCGGGTCAGCCTACGGCTTCAACCTCCTATCCCGAAGGCGGAGTACTTCTTACTAGGCCAGTTTAGCAGACTAAACTCTAGCGGCTTTGAGAGAGAAATTAGGATCCCCGACTAGTGACCGCACACTTGTGTCAAAAAAAGGAGTGATAAATAATAATAAAAACTTTGCAATGACTAAGAAGAAAAACACTCATCATAAAACGGCTCATATAAATTTAAGAGCCCCCAAGTGACTTGGGTAAAAGAATGATTGCATGTACCGAAGTACTTATATCATATCTATGTTCAACCGAACTTTAAACGCGTCTTAACCGACCGTCGGCTTCTCCCTCTTCGGTCAAGGACCAAAAAGTGTTATGTACTCCATATGTCGAGAATATCAACGGAGTTTCCGATAACCAAGCAATCAGGCCATAAGGCTGTAACAGACATAGCGCGCTCAGGGAACTTATGCTATATTACTGCAAAGTGTAAGAAGCATCTTCGAAGAAAATAGTACCCCCACCGATACCTTTCTTCAGTGCTCATTGTTATTATGAGACTTGTGCAACAGATTTTTTGTACTCATGAGTCCCGTTGTGTGCCGACCATGATTGAAAACAATAAGAGCGCTAGCTTTCGGCTTCACCCAGTCTGAGGTCCGGCTCGGGTGACCCGATCGTGACAATCGTAGAGGTGCTCCCTTTACTCCCTAGCCGAACAATCGGGACCGTAGGGGTAAGCACAGGAGCCAGGCAACCCAGCTTGCAAATCGCTTAAGTCAATATGGTGCATATTGTGGCGTAATACACGAAAAAGGAACGAAGCCGTACAAGTATAACCATATGCAAGAGGAAAAAGCTTCATGAAGGAAGCCCCCAAGTAAACGGGGTATTTGAATTTGCGCGTCACAAACAAAGTTTGGACAAGGAAATTTTTAGAAGCAACTTTTTTCCAAAAAAGTATGATGCTTGGCTGAGCCGAACACAAGTTAAAAATTTAAAACTTTGAGCATGAAGACAACTTAGCTGGTTAATATGTTCGGTATTCATGACGCGGTCCGAGCTTGATGCGGGACAAGGTTCCATCCCCGAGCCGGTCCCGAGGTGGCGGAGCAAAGAGCTCGGCACTCCGAAGTGGTGACATAGCACAGTCAATGCAGGACGGCAGGGTGATGCCGAAGTCCCCGGCATGGGGTAATGAAGTGTTGACGAAGCCCCCCGTCCAGCCGAGGTGACGCCAAAGGATATAGTCCGGCTGGATCATTTTCCTGTGCACAAAAAATAGTGCAAACTGAAGATAATAGTAATAATAATAAAAATAAAAAAATTCGTTGCGTAACAAATAATTTATGCAAAGTGAGTAATAAAAGAAATATGGCCTGACGCCGAAGTCAATGTCGATGCAGGGCGGCGGCGTGATGCGGTAAAGGCATGGCAATGCCTGAATTCACAGGTCGGTTCGAGTTCCGGATGCGGCGTTCGCTGGACTATGTATGGAAACTGACCGAACCACCATGCGACGTCGTTAATGCGGCCACCATTTGATAGACCTGCGTACATATGACGGACAAACTAGAGTAATAATTCATTGGGAAAAATTAATCCTAACAAGCAAAAAATACTAGGACTAATAGCACCTGGCTTATTTGTCATAGCAATCCGAAGAAAGGTGATTCCCAAAATTTGGACTCGATCCACACAACTATCGCCTGATGGGCGATAACGCAACGGCATGGTGATGCTGGCAAAGGTTGGCTCGCCGAGGCAAAGCCCTCGGTCCAGCTAACGTGACGGAGCTGGTCGACCAGCGATGCCGAAGTCTCCGGAGTAGGTTGATGAAGAGATGATGAAGCCCCCGGTCCAGCGATGCAGGTCGTGACGTGGTCGATGCCAGCTTGATGAAGGGACCATGTGGCGATGCAGGTGTGCCCGCTCCGTGTAATCCGTGGGGCGGCGATGTTGGTGACGATTTATCCTTCGCGATGCCGAACTATTGTTCGGCTGGCCGAGATGATGATCCGATGAAATTGAGCTCGGCTGAACAAAGTGACGACGTGTCTAACGCAGGTCGGCCGCTGTGTAGTGATGTTGTCGGGCTGGTTTGACACCGGCGCGACAGTGAAGTTCGTATTGCAAGAATACTTTTAATACTACTGGGATGTGTTTGAAAATAAAACATAACACCACATCCGAAAACTTCCTTCAAAAAGGATATCCGAGATCCCGTTCATAAAGAAGATGAATTCGGGTCGGATTCGTTCTCGCGCAGAAAACAGATCCAAAAAGTGATGCACTAATCGGAAGTTTCCCGGAGTTTGGACGGTCGGATCGAGCTGAATTTTTGGCAGGTGGTAGATATGGGAATTCCGCAGCAAATCAATGGTTGGATCCTCCAAAGGACATCCGAGCTAGATGCTGGATACCACACCCTAAACTCGTCCGGATTCTCGTCCAGATTCAACAGGGCTCCGGTATATCGGAGATTGCCGGAGATTCCTCCATCGGAACTCAACGAAATTTTTGCAGGGTTGTTGTAGACTTAATTCCGCATAATTCCACCGAAGTAATCGTTTAAGAGACACTTGAGGAGGCGGTGGCGGTGGATACAAGTTTGCTGTCCAGAAAAATAGCACGGTCGCCTGAGGGCAATGTTGACGTTGAGCCCCCGAGCTCCATGGATGACTCCTCCATGATCATGATAGAGATCGGAGTTGGTGTTGATGGAGGCCTTCATCCGAACATGATGATCGGAGGTAGGGCACAGTCCTCGGTCAAGCCAAGGTGACCAGTCGAGCTGGTGACGAAGAAGCCGACGTCACAGTTGACCTGTAGTCGAGCCATTGATCATTTCGCCGATCACACAGCGGAACTCTCAATGAAAGCACCAATGTCGGTGTCAAAACCGGCGGATCTCGGGTAGGGGGTCCCAAGCAGTGCGTCTTAGGATCAATGGTAACAGGAGACAAGGGACACGATGTTTTTACCCAGGTTCGGGCCCTCTCGGTGGAGGTAAAACCCTACTCCTGCTTGATTAATATTGATGGTATGAGTATTAGAAGAGTTGATCCACCACGAGATCAGAGAGGCTAAACACTAGAAGCTAGCCTATGGTATGATTGTTGTTGTATATGTCTATCGACTAGCCTGGCCCCGGTTTATAGAATGCACCAGAGGCCTAGGATAACAAGAGTCCTAGCCGAATACGCCGGTGGGGGAGGAGTCCTTGTCTTGATCGCCAAGTCTTGTGGATTCTTCCTTGTATGCGGCAGCTGTCCGGACTGGCCCATGAGTATACGGCCATGGGGGTCCTCGGCCCAATCCAACTGATCGGGAGACGATGCGTTGAGTACCCCCTAGTCCATGACACCGTCAGTCGGCCCTCCCCCCTCGTCCACTCCTTTATATACGGGGGAGGGGGCACCCCATAAACAAAACAGACATTGTCTTAGCCATGTGTGGTGCCCCCACCACCATAATCCACCTCGATCATATCGTTGCAGTGCTTAGGCGAAGCCCTGCGCCGGTAGCTTCATCATCACCGTCATCACGCCATCGTGCTGACGAAGCTCTCCCTCGACACTCAGCTAGATCAAGAGTTCGTGGGACATCACCGAGATGAACGTGTGCAAACCGCAGAGGTGCCGCACTTTTGATACTAGGACGGGTTGGATCGTGAAGACGTACGACTACATCAACCGCGTTGTCATAACGCTTCCGCTTTCAATCTACGAGGGTACGTAGACAACACTCTCCCCTCTTGTTCCTATGCATCACCTAGATGGATCTTGCGTGTGCGTAGGAATTTTTTTGAAATGACTGCGTTCCCCAATAGTTTCCCAATCTTTAACAAGAAAAGAGTAGGGGTGATTTTTAACAAAAGTGTCATTATCAATGGCAAGGCAAATGCCGGAATCAAACTTTTTTAGCCTCAGGGACATGAAGAATATTGTTTAGATGAAGGTCATGATCAGGAATATGAATAATTGTATGATCAGTGTGATCGATATCCACACCTGATCTGCTGGTAGTGTGGATCTGCTTATTGCCGGTTTAGCTGTCCCAAACAGTGAGCTTCTCCAAGTCACCGGTGATATGGTCAGTTGCACCACTGTCCATATACCAATTTGTATCTACCCTGTACTAGGGTGCAATCATGTTGGTCGAGCGCTCTTCACCCCCTAGTATGGGGCGTCGAACCTCTTTGAGCACTTCAAAACTGGGTGTCCATCCTTGCTGCAAATCCGGTAAGTTTGTTTGGCCGCCGGGTTGTTGGAGTAGTTGCTTCCGCTGACGTAATTGCCTCCACTGCCATTGCTGCTACCGCCATTATTGTTGCCCGACTTAGGGAAGTTGCGGTCACGATCACCATTGTTGCCGCTGCCTTGTTTGTTGTTGTACTTGCGTCTATGATCGCCATTGCCGCTACTTTGACATTCTGCTGCTTGGTGAAGCAAGCATGAGCACCCGTGTTGGCAGAGGACTGAGAAGCATTGCCTCAAAGATTCATATGGGTCTCGAAGCTTAGGATTTTCTAGTACAACTCTGCTATAGTCACGGGCACTACCCGCGGACACATAGCGGACACGACTAGGTCGAACTCCTCACTGAGAAAGGACATCCTCTTCATCAACCTTCTTCCCTGAAGCTATCGATTCATCCTAATTCCTTGTATAGTTGAGGTCGTGGCCCACTTTGTACATCATATATATGTGCGATAGTACCCGATCAATACATAGAGAGTTGCATCATAATCTTCTACCTGGTATCAGCCTTCCCTCAGTCCTAGGCTAACCGCGGCACCGCTCCCTCCCTCCATCACAGCCACTAGCCACCCCACCCTTCTCCCTCCCTTCGCCACCTCTCTCCCACTGTGCCGCTCCCTCCAACCACACCTCTCCACCTCCCTTCACCAAAACCCTAACCCTAATCCCACCCGCACCGCCGCCTCCTCCCACCCACGCCACTGCCATGTCTTCATCCAGCAACCCTAGAAACCCCTTCGCCTCCACCTTCAGCTCTGACCCTGATGAGCCCCTCGCTGCTCACATCTGTGACATCCCCCTCTCCGATCACGTACCCATCACACTCTCCCACACCGCCGCCAACTACTACGCATGGAAGACCTATTTCAATCTCCTCTTCCATGAGTACAACCTCTGTGATCATGTGGATGGCACCACCAACATTTTCACCATGCCCCGTGACGCCAACTGGATGTCCATTGACGCTACCACTACTAGAAAAACCCCTACTAATGGCGCACCTAATATGGCCATTAATGGCGCATCTGTGGTGCGCCATTAACAGCACGCCATTAGTAATTTTTACTAATGGCGCACCACCTGGTGCGCCATTAGTATCTGGTATACTAATGGCGCACCGCGGGTGCGCCATTAGTATAGGCCAGCGTGCGCCATTAGTATGCCTCCCAGGGGCCATGTATACCCAGGTGCTTTGGCATACTAATGCCGCACCACCACTGGATGCGCCATTAGTAACCGCGGCATACTAATGGCGCACTACCCAGTGATGCGCCATTAGTATGCACTGTCATACTAATGGCGCACTGTCCTGTGATGCGCCATTAGTATGAATATTAGGTTTTCTTTATCTTTTTATTTTCTGTTTTTTGCACAGGTTACAAAATGTATAGTTTGACAAAATATAGACAGCACACATCAACAACAGATTCATCGAATACAATAGAAGATTAGTCTTTGAATACAATTCATCATATTAGTCTCCGAATACAATTCATCATATTAGTCTCCGAATTAAAAAGACCGAACAAAGATAGAACATTATATTACAAGTCTCGAGACCGCGAGTAGCGAGTTTGTCTTCACATTACAAGTCGATATCGATCATCTAAACTACCATCACATAGAAGAGAGCTGCGGTCATCACGATGAGCATCATCACGATGAAACTCGTCTTCATCCGATTCCTCCAACGCTCCCTCCCCTCTCCCGCTAGATAGCGGGCGTATCTAGATTCGGCCTCGGCCCTAGTGGTGTACCCTTTGTAAATGTTACCGCTGAATCGGTGAACCTGTCTCCGACACTCCTCCCAGTCATCGTAGACTCCGGGAACCTTACCCTTGTACACGACATACGTCGGCATCGCTATGCACTAGCCAAATGAAACGTTAGTACCAATTCACAGACAATACATAAGCAATATATAATTATGCAACAGAACGATCGGAAGAGAAAAGGAAGACATTAATAGCATCGATTACATCTAAGTTGAACGACTCTCGAAACCAAAGAGACATACTACAAGTTCATTAAAGTTTAATTACAACATGAGCCAATTGATGTTTCAGAACTAGACAACTCGACTCAAGGGACCGGAGCGTGGATGAAGCCGCCGTCTATCGTGGGAGTCATGAAAGAACGGGCGTTGTCATCCTGCATTTGTAGCATTGTGTCGATGTCACTGTTGGACGGTTGATTTCTGAGGTAGAACTGCCCCGAGGTACGAAGGACATCTTGACGGATGATTTCCGCAAACTCCGACTGGATGCGAAAGAATTCCTGTCGGAGGTCCGCATCCTGGATTGCCGACACGCTCGCGGCCCAATCTTTGAGTTTACTCGGTAGCAGAAGTTGATGATGGTCCCGTACGATCGCCCGCATGTGATGGATGGCGTAGTAGGCACCCTTCTGACCGCCAGGCGGCTGCTTGACGCAGCAGAACGTCGTATTGTGGGAGAACACGTGCTTGCTGTACTTACGAATAGGCCTGGTGAAGGTGCCTCCAGATTGGGCGTAGCCGGGGAGAACATCATCAAGAACCTTCTTAACATTTGTGTAGTCTACGTTCGACTGACGGTCCGGGTCGAAATACATGGCCATGGAATATTTGGGGCTTAGGAGGATGAGCGTGCAACGTGTGTCACTGCAGAAAACACGGAATGTTAAAAGAAAAACGATCGAAAAGTAAGAATTCATATGTTACGGGCCGGTTGAGGGGAGGACTTACTCGGGAAAGTAAGGCACGAGGAAGTTATCCTTATCTTGGTTTGCCAGAATGACGCCTTCGAGGTAAGAACTCGCGACTTGCCGGTCCCCAGCGCTGCCCAAGATCTTGGCACGCATGTAGAAGGGGTCGACTATCATGATGTCCGGGGTCTTGTCGCGAATGATCCGCATCTCCATACTCAGCGAAAATAGCCGAACGAAGGTGTAGTGCAGCGGATGAAGGTTCAACATAGCGTGCATGTCATCAAAACGCAGGACGATCGTACGCCCAATGGAGTTATCCACAAAGCCCTTGCCCTCTGGCAACTTGGCCGCGAAAACCAGGTATGCCACATCCTTCTCCCTGAGACGCCGCTTCTCCAAAGCAAGAACACTGTCATGCAGACTCCGCATAGCACCGGTTGCAGCATTGAGCATATTTGTCGGTAGCATCACCCTACCCGCCACATGCACCCTCCTTGAGATATCCTGCGGTGAAGGTGGCCCGTCCTGAGCACGGATCGTACTCGGTGCCGGCTGGCTCGCACCCTTCTTAGTCTTTCTTTTGCGTGCCTTCTTCTTCTCCTGTAATGGGACTGAGTTCTGCTCACAGACCGCCTTCTTGAGTGTGTTGGGGCTGATAATATTTCGCACCTCGCCTATCTGAGGCTCGGTGAAGTCGGCAGCTGGAGGCGTCTCCTGAGAGCTGAACGCCAGACGGCGCCTGTTGCAACTTGGCTTCTCCGCGGTACGAGCTAGATCGCACACGTCTTTTGTTGGGTTTGGTTCTTGAGAAGGAGGCCCCATGAAGTCGCCATCGTACCCATGCTTGGCAAAGTACTGATCGGCGTTGCCAAATGTATCATCGTCGTCGTCGTCATCGTTCTGATCCTGTGCCATATGCATGTTTGGATCCAGTGGCATAGGGATGTCCGGCACCGTTACGGCGGTCTTGCCATGGGGCCGACTTGGCGCCGGCACGACTGGCTGTGTTGTCTTTGGGGTGGTGTCCCCCGCCCCCAAACGAATCTGGCTCTTCGGCCAAAGCAGGGGCCAGCTCAGGCAGGCGCTGAGGGTCATCACGTCTTCATCGTCGGCCCCGATGGGTCGAATCGGAGGTAACAAGTCGTCGCAGCCTGGCAGCACCCGAACCAGTTGAACCCTAAACAAGTTGGGTGGCATCTGGGTACCGTGGAACAAGGGGTTGCCCGGTTGAACAATTTTGCCCTTGGCGACATCGACCAACTCGTTGTTCACGAAGTGGAGGAGAGTGCACGGAACGTCTGCGGCGCCCTGCGAAAACATGTAGGGCGTCAGGGATGCCCAGTCAAAGGCAAGGAGATGAAGTCCTCGGCCGAGAGAGGCTTAATTAGTTACCGTGATGATGGCGTCGAGCTCGGCTAATGTCGAGGCACTGCCAACGGCGGGCATGCAGTTGACGGAGCGGCCGCTTGCTGAAGAGGTGCCGGCCGGCGTACACCCGGGTGCATTAAGCTCCCGTGCCGGCGTCGGAGACACCAATGCCGCCTCCGCCGGAGGCACCAATGGCCCCGCCATCGCATTATGCGAGTTGCTGGCCGTGAAGCTAGGAATCGGGGGCGGCCCCTATTGGCCGCCCGCAATCCACGCACTCAACCCCGAGATCAAGGTAGGCATAAGGGCGGTGATCGTCGCTCCGAGTCGTTGTTCCACTTGCTCTTGGACAATCTCCGGAATCCGCGCCACCTGTGCCTTGAGTTCTTGAACCTCTCGCGCCTAGCTTTCCGAGCTGGTCTTTTTCTCCTTCCGCACACCAGCGGTATAGTATGACCCCCATTTTGTCGACAAGCCTTTGCCGGCCACACGACCAGCTGACGTCGGCTTACTGAGCTTATCCTTGTTCTTCATTACATTCAACCCCCTATTTTGAGTGGTGTCCCAAGGGTTGCTCTTAGTCGACCCCGCGCTACTGCTTTCAGTCGCCTGCGGAAGGAATGTGAACCATTTAGAAATTTGGCTTCATTAATTAGAATGCAACCATATGGAGCTAATTACGCGGGGGTGTATTCCTTACCAGAACAAGCTCAAGCTGCCTGGTCTTCGGATCCGTGGTAAGCTCCTTTGTTTTCGGGTCCTTCTTGTACCGGGCCCTAACAAAGTTCCTGGTCTGCTTGTCACCGTATTTATCGAAGAGGGGCGGTAGGCCTTGCTCGGAACGGTCCGCCTCCTCCTTGTCCCATATAGGCTCCGCCACTCTGTAACCGCCGGGACCGAGTGTGTGTTCCCCTATGTTCAGCTCCCGCATTTGTTTCCCCCACTCACTTGATTGGGAGCTTGCGGTGCTCGAGCAATTGATCTTGAAGTCGTTGTAGTCATCTTCGGTGATCGAAGGATTTTTCTCCTTGATCTTCTGATAACTCTCACCTTTCTCGATCATTCTCTTCACATTGCTTTTCCAAGTAGACAGGGCCTTGCTCATCTTCGTGAGGGCAGCATTGTTCACTTTATTCCCTTTGAGGCTTGTGTTTTCAAATTCAGCGGGGAACTTGTATCGTTCGTGCAGCTTCGTGAAGAGGAGGTGGCGCAAATTCCCTCGGTCAGGATGCCTCAGGTTCTCGGTGTTGATCGAGATGGTGCTCCGGACAATGCACCCGAGCTGAAGCGAGTACCCCTTGACTATTCGTTCGGGCGCCGTTGGATTCCCGTTGGAGTCCACTTTAGTAACTTCCTCCTTGAGGGTGCGGAGCACGATCGGGCGCCGGTCCTTCCGTTGCCTCTTCGGTTGGCTGCCATCTGTGCGTGCGCCGCCATCATCAGTGGTGGCATCCTCGGCGGCACCATCAGTGGTGGCATCAGTGTGGTCATCCTCGGCGGCACCATCTGTGGTATTAGGATCGGTGGGGAAGGCGGCGTCCTCATAGAAGTGAGGTTGTTCCTCCATCTCCTGGGACAGCTCCCAGAATGCCTTGCCGCCCGAGCCCCCGGCCTCATCGTTGTGGGCCATGTTTCTCTCTAAATAGAAACAAAGTTTGGTCAAAAAGTTGGCTATTGTCAAGGAACAAGATCTCTAAGTTGACCAAATAACCTAATTCTCGAGCAATGTCGCCAAAAAGTTGGTTATTGTCAAGGAACAATTGAGAGATGTTTGTGATATTGCCTAGGTGTTTTGGGATAGAACCTGTTAGTGTGTTGTTGCTAAGGTCCAAGTCCACGTTCTCAGGGTAACCTAGTTCTTGAGGGGTGTGTCTAGAAAGTTGGTTGCTGCAAAGATACAAGGTTGTGAGTTTGGTCAAATTGCCTATGATGTTTGTGATATTGCCTTGGATCTTGAAGGCACTGTTGCATGATAATCCAACCACTAAAGAATAAGAATACTATTTTTGTTCATAGGCAACACTTTTTGTTCTTGTTTTTGTGGTCGAATTGATGTTGAGCTAAAGGGTCAGGACAACTGGAAAAGGGGGTCGACGGGTCGAGAGGACACACCGCATGCTCGTATTCAGCCGCCCGGTACGTTATTTCTTGACTCAACACCACGTGAAATGACGAGGCATTTGCTATGAGTATACTACTAAAGTTTAGCTCGATATGACCCCAAGACACATTATCGAGACAAGAAAGAGCATAATACATTTGTCAAACCATTCCGCGGTTATTGGTTGCGAGCTGAATAAGATGTATACAACCAAGGATATCCATCAGTCCGCTACCCGCACAGACATGTCTATCCGATCCATTTTCATGTAACAATTTTTTGTGTCACTTCCCTTTGTTGCAATTGTGACCGGGCAAACTGTTACTTGTCGATCAATGCCACACGAGAAACATTATCAAGACCAAAAGCAGCACGATATATACTATTCTCAATTATTGTTTGCCCGCCGAATACAAGGTCCTATACTACAACCAAAGTCCAAAGACAACCAGAAGGCGTTTTTAATGGTAAATAGCATCATTAACAGTTTTATTATAACATTACTAGTTGCAACAAGTGACGGTTAAATAAATAGAAAAAGTATGAGTATTCTCAAACCAGTTGCTTGCCGGCGCAAGTATGCTCTACGCGTTTGCAATAGAGCAGAGTAATCAACGTTGTAGACTAGGCTCAAAGACATCTTGGCCATTAATTAATTAATCACATATGTAAGCAAGCAAGCAATCAACATTGTACTCCTTCGTAGGAGTAATTCTTATTCTACTGTACACTAACAGCAGGAGCAGTACAAGTATGAAGCAACAAAATAGTATTATATGGACAAAAAATACTAAACTAATCCAACCACTAAAGCAAATTAATTTTTATTTCGGTTGAGAATCGGGCACCTTCTAGGTCAAGAAAATTGGGCATGACCTTTGCTAATTTTCTTGACCTTGGAGTGCCCCATTTCTCAACCGAAACGGAAATTAATCAACGTTTCAGGAGAAAGGGGTCATTTTAGAAGATCACAAGTAGCAGCAGCATCACTTGACAAAATCACAACTAGCAGCAGCTCGCAGATAGCAGCAGCAGCATCACTTGACAAGTAGTACAGCAGCAGCAGCATGCATGCATGCACTGGTCCATGGCACAAAGTCCATGACCCAGAACAGAGCACTTTACTAAAAATGAAGAAGAAAAAAGGCATGCATGCACTGGTTGTAGCAAATCATCATTTCTGAATCAAAACAACAATTAGGATAGGGAAATTATGACACACTTCTGAAGAAAAAATGATTTGTGTAATCTGGTTGGTACTCTTACAGTTGCATAAATGATTTTTGCATGCCTACACATCATGGTGCATGGTCTAGCACTGCAAACTCAGTCCTCAGGATTACTGCCTTTGTAAACATGATGTTTTGCTCTTGCCCTAGCTTTGTTATGTCTAGTGGAATGGAGATGAAAATGATGATTACATATACTTTGTTCTGATTCACTCCATTCTGTTCAAACAAGTAGAGATCATGGCTAGTGTCTTGTGAAATAACTATTGAGCTTCATTGTTTATTTCTGTTTCTTTAAGATCTATGCATAGCATCTTGTTAGTTCCCTTTTGGTGGTTTCTGTTAATTTTGCCTTGCTTTTGGTTTGATTTGGGAGTTTGGGACCATGAAGATAAATACATCCGATCCCTTGGTTGACAGATGTTGCCTGGTCTTCCACCATGGCAGCTCTGTCAAGATTATCTCCCCAGGAATATGATATGTACCTTACTCATCTGAGTTGTCCCTTAGCCTACAATGAAGCAGATTTTTGACCTAGGTCTGGCATGTCTGGGCCCAGTGCACGCAGGAACGAAATTTTGTACTAATCAAAATATAGCTCCATAATTTTGTTAAGATGGATTGATTTTTTTTTCTTTTATTTGTATTGTTCTGTGTGTGAAGATGACCGAGTCGCATTTTCAAATTTCACATGAAGCAATATAAGGTAAAATACAAGAAAATAGGCAATTTGCGTAGGCATAATTTGTGGAATATTATGATGTGAGGACTGAACCAAATAGTTCCTTTGAAATGAAATATGAAAACATATGTGATCTCTACTTACAAAGTACCAAACAGAATGGCAGAAATACTGCACTTTCTTTTGCAAGGCAGGGAGTTCCTTTCATTTTTAGACAGATACATCATATATGTTTGATATTTGCTGGAACATGATATATCATATATCTATGATATTTGCTGGAATTTTGTATGCACACACTATACTAAATAACACTTATGAAGTAGCCTAAAGCCCTAAACAGCATTCCATCAAGCCCTAAGCTAACTCTGGTCTGCAGAAGTAATAAGTTGTTTGCTTGGTATTTCACGTAATTTACTTCTTCAGAGAGAATCAAACAGTAGCATTTTACTTAAGCCTTAGGCTAGTTCAGCTATAAATTGGTAGAAACCGATCAAATCTAACAGCAGAATATTCTAACTCCCCTTAACTTCTCTAATGCAGAACAGTAGCTTACCTTGAAGGAGCGGGCCGGGGTGGAGGAGGCGGTCGGAGAGGATAAGGATGCTCCGGCGACAGGTGATGGTGGTGGTGCTCCGGCGACGGTGGTGTGGACGGGGCGGCGTCCGGGCGGCGGGGTCGCGTCGAGGCGGCGGGGCAGCGTCGAGGTGGCGGGGCAGCGGCGTCGGGGCGGGGTCGAGGCGGC
>NC_057807.1:86431200-86444478 GCF_018294505.1 Triticum aestivum
TAGCTCGACTGGTCAGCAGCCAGTTCTCACACCAGGAGGTCCTGGGTTCGACTCCCAGGCTCCACAATTTTTTTTAGCATTTAAAAAGCTGTTTCATACTTATTTGTGTTTAAATATGTTCAAACTTGTTTAAATAATAACAGTAATATTTTTTTATAAGACAGTAGCATTTAAAAAGCTGTTTGATACTTATTTTTTTTATAAGACGGTGCGCGGGGTGCGGGGGGTCGGCGGCGGCGGTTGAGTAGGGGAATCGAGGGTGCGGGGGGTCGGCGGCGGCGGCCGGTGGACTGGGGGGGTGCTCGGCGGCGAGGGGGACCGGATCTGGCGAGGTGGGATAGCGATCGAGATGGAGGGGGCCGGGATCGAGATCGATTGTCCATGAAATTTAAAAATATTCATGATAGTTCAAAAAGTACCCATGAAATACAATCGAGAAATGAAGGATACGATTTAAATACAATCGATCTTAGCTAGCTATCTGTTCACAATCTTCTTGCCCTTCTTTTTCGCATATGGAGTTCTTCTGTGGAACGGACGTCCTTTAGGTAGGGTGGTCCTGCTTCTTCTTGTGGTGTATACTGCTACTTCATCATCGTCGTCATGTTCGATCCTCGGGTCGCCGTACTTGTCGAAGTCTTGCTCATTGGCTACTCCATCCATTCCGATGATCTTCCTTTTGCCTCTCCTCACGACAACACGACTGGGCTTTGGCGGGTCGGTAATGAAGAAGCATTGGTCCACTTGGGAAGCCAGTACCCATGGCTCATTTTTCGCGGTGACGTTTGCGCCCGCGGTCTTGGATTTGGCTTCGGGTATAACCATGGTGGTGAAATACCGGTCTTCTTTTATGACGTTCTTGGCCCATCTAACACGGAACATCGGGACCTTCTCTCCAGCGTAGCTCAGCTCCCAGATCTCCTCGATCCTTCCGTAGTATCTGTACTTGTCGTTACCGGTGTAGGATTCCATCGTTACCCCGGAGTTCTGATAACCATCGCTCTTCATGTCCTTGGCCTCGGTGTAGAATGTGTAGTCGTTGATATCGTATGCCTCATAGGTCATCAGGTTGTGCTCGGCGCCCTGTGACAAGGCAAATATGAGTTGTTCTTCCGCGGAAGAATCCTCATGTAAAGGGTACGACAGAAGCTTCTGCTTGAACCAACGCGTGAAACATGAGTTGTGCTCTTTGAGTATATCTCCGTCCGTCCTCTGTTGGCCTCGGTCATCATACGTCTTCTTAATAAAGGTTTTGTGCTCTACCACCCAAGGATCGACCACGTCTATGTGTTGTAGCACGACTAGGTTTGCTCTTTCAAAGTCGGTGAGTCGACCCTCGAAGTCGACATGCATTTCGCGGCGACCCTCACGGTGACCCCATCCAGCGAGCCTGCCGAGGTGCCTGTTGACAGGCAGACCAACGGGGTTCTCGATGCCTAGATAATTCGTGCAGTAGGAGATGCACTCTTCGGTCAGAAAGCCCCTGGCTATGCTTCCTTCTGGACGTGACATGTTGCGAACGTATCCTTTGATGACACCATTCATCCTTTCGAACGGCATCATGTTGTGCAGGAACGTCGGCCCGAGTTGGATGATATCCTCCACTATATGGACCAGCAGATGCAGCATAACATCGAAGAATGCGGGCGGGAAGTACATCTCAAGCTCACATAGTATCACCACGATCTCTTCCTGTAGCCTTCTGAGTTGCCTCACGCCAATCGACTTCCGAGAGATGACGTCGAAGAAGTTGCATAGGCCAAATAGCATTTCACGGACGGACGTGCGCGTCCATGATCCCACGGATTGCAACTGGAAGTATCTGCGTCATCAGCACGTGACAGTCGTGAGACTTCATCCCGTTGAACTTCTGCTTCGCTGGGTCTAGGTATCTGCTTATATTCCCCGCGTAACCGTAAGGAAGTTTTACTCCTAGGAGGCAGGTGAAAAACTGCTCGATCTCCTCCTGACTTAGAGTGAAGCACGCGGGAGGGTAGTCATTTCCGGTCTTCTTGGCCTTTTTGCCTTTGCGACGACTTTCTGTGTCCTGCTTCGCCTCATCATCATCATCATCATCATCATCATCATCATCATCATCATATATAGCGTGAAGCTCCTGCCTGATGCCCATTGATTTCAAGTCTGCCCTTGCTTTTGGCCCATCTTTGGTCCTCTCTGGCATGTTGAGCAGGGTACCAAGCAGACTCTTGCACACGTTCTTCGTGATATGCATGACATCAAGGCTGTGAGGCACACGGTGGATCTTCGAGTACGGCAAGTCCCAGAAAACAGACCTCGTTTTCCATACCTTCAGCAGCGGCTCTGGCGCCTTTCGCTTCTTTCCCGGCTCTGGCGCCTTTTGCTTCTTTCCCGGCAGTGGGCAGTCTTTCCAATTTTTCAACAGCTTGTCTATTTCCTCGCCGCTCCTCGTACACGGGCGTTTTCGGGGTTCGGTTTCACCATCGAACAGATCCTTGCGTTTCCTCCACGGGTCATCGTCGCGAAGCCACCTTCGATGTCCCATGAACACGGTTTTCGAAGACCCAGGATCTCTATCTAGCTGGCGATACGTTGTGTCATCCATGCACCTTACGCATCCAGAAAATCCGTGGACTACCTGCCCCGCAAGATATCCGTAACCGAGATAGTCGTGCATCGTCGTGAGTAGTGCGGCTCTCATAGGGAAATATTCTTTCTCTGCGGCGTCCCACGTATTGGCTGGCGTTTTCCACAGCGTGTCAAACTCCTCTTTCAGCAGCCCCAGATACAGATTGATGTCGTTCCCTGGTTGTTTCGGCCCTTCAATTAGCATACTCATGTGAATGTACTTCCTCTTCATGCACAACCAGGGGGAAGGTTGTACATCCACACAAACACAGGCCAGGTGCTATGTGTGCTTCTCTGGCTGCCAAACGGATTGACTCCATCGGTGCTCGCGCCCAGCACGATGTTCCTTGGATCGTTCCCAAATTCTGGGTATTCGAAGTTCAATGCTTGCCACTGGCTCGCATCCTTAGGGTGACTCAGCATCTTGTCTTTTTTATCTATCTCCGGATCATTTGCGTCATCTTCTCGCTTCTTCTCCTCCCTATCCGCGTGCCACGCAGGAGCTTTGCTACCTTAGGATCCGCGAAATACCGCTGCAGACGAGGAGTGATCGGAAAGTACCACACCACTTTTCGAGGAGCTTTCTTCCTCTTCTTGTATCGAGTGACACCGCACACCGGACATATTGTAGACTCCGCGTGCTCGTCCCGATAAATGATGCAATTGTTCATGCACACATGGTATTTCACGTGCGGTAAATCCAGAGGACGCACGATTTTCTTTGCCTCCTCCAAACTGGTCGGGCACTTGTTCCCCTTGGGAAGACGTTCGTGCCAGAATGACATGTTCTCGTCGAAGCATGCGTCGGTCATTTTGTGTTTTACCTTCATCTCCAGAGCCATGAGCGTTACTTTCAGGCGGGTATCCTCGGGCCTGCATCCTTCATACAATGGAGTAACCGCGTCTAACTCAAGTTGATCCATCTTGGCTTTCTCTCGGGCGGCAGCTCTTGCGTTATCCGTCTGCTTGAGAAGCAGCTCTTGAATATGAGGGTCCTGCACCCAGCCCATCGATGGTCCAACGTCGTCTGCTCCGCCGGCATCATCATCATGTCCTGCATCTTCTACATGATGACTGTGTACAGCATCACCGTCGTGATCATCTCCTGGGGATTCTTCGTCTTCTCGCCCCCCCGAGCCGCGGTGGTTGTCTTGCTGCCCTTCCTCATTTCTTGCCCGGCCCCCATGAACGACTTCGTAGTCATCTTCATCACCTTGCCACCGATTGCCATCCATGAAACCACGCAAGAGCAGGTGGTCCCGCACCTGCCCGGAATCCGGGTCCGCAATAAGGCTATTCAGCTTGCATCTTCGACACGGACATCTTATCTCCGTCTCGTTCTTTTGAAGCATCTCGGCCTTCGCGGACCTCAAAAACCTATTCACGATGCCTTCGGTCATCGTGCGGACCATGGTCGCCTGCGGGGTAGAGCAAAACGATATTTTAGAACCAAGAAAAAATTTGGCATGACTTTCCCTAAAAATAGGACCAAAAAGAATGCTTAATGCCAAAATTCTCGCCGAAACGGAAATGAATCAACATTCCGGCAAAATATTGGCAACTATCGCATTTCAAATACCGGTACACCTCCAAACACAAACACATATGCAACACCACAAACATATGCAACACCACGAACATACATAGATCTAGCTAGGCCATAAAAAGTGCATGTGCACATTGTTTGTAGGGAGAACAACATAAATATAGCTTCCCCCCTTACTTACCTAGCAAAACAAGGTAACTTAACCACTTAATTTGAATGAATCTATGGTGGAAATGAGGTGAAAAGGAGGAGGCACCCGAGACAAGGAGGAGGCGGTGGAGAGAATGAAGTGGGGAGAAAGTGAGTGTGGGAGGAGAGGCTGTCCAAAATATCTTGTTGCTACCCACTTACTAATGGCGCACCAGCAGCAAATGCGCCATTAGTAATCCAGGTTACTAATGGCGCACCCCCTGGCGGTGCGCCATTAGAACTTTTGCAAAAAAAGGAATAAAAGCAATAATAAAATAAATAACATTAGTGGCGCACCTCCTGGATGGTGCGCCATTACTAGTTACAACTAGTAATGGCGCACCACCAGGGGATGCGCCATTAGTATGTTTGGATAGGCGCACTAGTTCAAAAAAAATTTTGGTACTAATGGCGCACCGTGGTCAGGGTGCGCCATTAGTAGTTTCAACACTAATGGCGCATCAGAGGGTGGTGCACCATTAGTATATACTAATGGCGCACCACTTGTCTGGTGCGCCATTAGTGTCATTTCCATCTATAGCCCTTTTTCTAGTAGTGTACCCTTATTTGGTGGTTCTTCCTCACCATCTCACCGGTCATCTTCCACACCTTCGTTCGTGATGGGGATGGTGCCTATACAGTGTGGACCAAGATCAATGGTCCCTTCACCGGCAACAAGCTTCAGCGGATTATCTTCTTGCAGCAGGAGTTTTTAGGGTGTCACCAAAATGACTCCACCATAGACACCTACTACCTACGCCTCAAGACCTTCTCGAATGAGCTCAATTACATCGGGTTCAAGGTTGGACATGAGCTCCTTCTCTCCATGCACACTGTCGGCCTCAATTAGGACTTTGGTAATGCAGCGTCCAACCTCGCTGTCAGGACCCCGACTCGATGTCACATCGATCTAGCCGGTAACACCTCATATCACTTAGCGGCCTCACGCACGGTATCCCCACGGGTGTCGTCTTACCTTTGCCCGGGACCGTTTGCGCCTTTTGGCTCACGTATATGATAGTGTCGCTAGCATCCATATGATAAGGAGCCCGGGCTGACATGACTAGTCGTAAACCCAAAGTGGCCCAGACTTACAGGGACAGGCATCCATGACCCAGCTTCGAACATGTCGGTCATCAGCAAGTGGGTCCGGGCTGTAGCACTGGGCTAGCAGGACTCTGGTAAACCGGGCTGTAGCGGGCTAACAGGACTCCGGTACTCAATGCGTGACATTTCCCCGAAGGGACAGACACCGGAACGAAGAAGGACACATGCCGGCCAGCCTAAGTGTTCCAGAGCAGTAGCAAGCTACCATGGCTCAGCGGTAACACTAGGAGACATTTCCCGGTAAGAGAGGCTACTAAAGATAAACAACTAGATAGTCAGATCCCACACATACCAAGCATTTCAATCATACACACAATATGCTCGATATGTGCAAATACAACAAGGCATCACAACATGACTCTACGACACAAGTACTTTATTTAAGGCTCAGAGAGCCATACATAACATACACAAAGGTACGGGTCTCACGACCCAGCATTCAAGTCATACAGTCATACAAACCAGCAGCGGAAGTAACTTGTCTGAGTACAGACAACTAGAAAGGTAAAAGAGGCTTAGAAAGCCTAGCTATACTACGTGGTCCTTCACAAGCTCAGGATCACCACCTGGGCCTTTAGCCTACTCATTGATGTCAACGTCTACGTAGAACCCATCAGAAGGGGTTGCAGCGTCTTCTGTAAAATGTAAATTATAGCAACATGAGTACAAGGGTACTCAGCAAGACTTACATCAGATCCTACATACATGCATATTATCAAGAAGGGTTGGTGGAGTTATTGCAGCAAGCCAGCTTTGACTCTTGGCTAGGCTAACCTACGAGACTCCAACTTGAAATGGTTTTTCGCACACGAGTCCACTAATCACCACTTCAATACACTACCGAGGATCCACCTCCGTCTTCCTACGGAAGAGCCATCCTCGGCACTCACACTTATCTTGAGGCTTTTAGTAGTTTTCATTTACTTGTCTATGAACTGTATAGGCAACCAAGTAGTCCTTTACCGCGGACGCGGCTATTCGAATAGATCATGATAACCCTGCAGGGGTGTACTTCTTCATACATGTTTCCACCACTTAGCGTCTGCACACGACATGTGCTCGGCAGACTTCAAGCGAAAGCCGACGTGGGTGTAGACCACGACCTACCTGAACACCTAAGCCTCTAGTCCAGGTTTATCGCCTATCCAGGTTCCATCCGCAGGGAGTCCGGCCGAGGTTTCCCATACGGCCCCGAACGATGTGAACAGGGTTCCCGAAATACCTAACGGGTATTCGGTACACCCGGCCACGTACCTACCGCATCACAGCCCACCCCTACGATCAGCACTGTCCGCGGCCTCCAGTAGGCTACAAACACCAGAAACTACTTGCAACTCCTGGACAGAGAGCTAGGGTGAATGAGAAGTCGAGCGGGGTCATATTTCAGGGCCCAATGCATGGTAGTAGTTGTATCTTAAATCACACATACAGATCTCAGTGCTTAAGGTCGGCTTCAATGAAACAACCCACCATGTACTCCTACATGGCCTCTCATCGATACCTTTACCAAATCGTGTTCACCACACCACTCTCATTACCGACATAATCATTTCACTCTAGCCCATCACCCAGATGAACCAGACCTGACACGACTCTAAGCATAGCAGGCATAGCAAGGTAGGAACAACACATACATATGGCTCAATCAACTCCTACACATGCTAGTGGGTTTCATCTAGTTACTGTGGCAATGACAGGTCATGTAGAGGAAATGGGTTCAACTACCGTAGCATACAGCAGTTTGAAACGTGTTGTCTTAATGCAGTAAAAGAGAGCAGGAGCGAGAACATGGGATTGTATCGATATGATCAAATGGTTGGTTGCTTGCCTGATGGTTCGATGCACTGATACGGTTCTTCGTTAGGGTAATCACGGTACTCCTCGGAGGCAGATCCTGCCACAAAGAACACCGATACACAACCATCACCAAACAATGTGCAACAATATGATGCATGCATGAAACATAGCAGTATGAGTGTGTTGGGCTAATGCAACTAAGACCAGAAGGGTTTGCACCAATTTGAATCAAAGATTCAAATTTCAAACTCAAACATGGCCTTTTAAAGTGCTTTTCCTTGTTCTGCATTAAACATCAAGTTAACTTGTTTAATCATGCATGAAAATAGTACAGATGGATAGATTGGATTTTTCTGATCATTTTTCATATATAATTTGTCTGATTTGGAGTTACAGAATAAAAGTTATGAATTTTTGAAGTTTAAATTATATTCTGGAATTTCCTATATTAGAATAATTCCAGAAAATCAATTATTGCGTCAGCCTGACGTCAGTGTGACGTCAGCAGGTCAACGGAACAGGGCCAGGTCAAACCTGACAGTGGGTCCCGCGTGTCAGGGTGTTTAATTAACAGGGCTGGGCCCCACCTGTCATTGACTCAGGGGAGTCAACCAGGGCCCACCCGTGGTCAAACCCGGGTCGGCTGCATCGGCGTTTAGCCGCCGGCGAGCCCGACGCGGCGGCGGAAGTGATTTTTGCCGTTCCGGCAACCAAACGAGCCGCGGAGGGCACCGGAGCGGAGCTGAGGTCGAGCCGCAGCTCTTGGTGGAGTCCGTTGGGGTCGGGGTGGCCGGAGTTGGCGCCGGCGACGACTTTGGCGGCCACCGGAGTTCGGCCAAAGTCGAACTTGTCGCTAGGGGGATCGGTGAGGTGCGGGGAGTGCACGGTTGGGTCCAACGCAGCGTGGTGAGTGCGTTGGACACCGCGGGTTGGCCGGAGGATGGCCGGGAGCACGTCGGCAACGAGATCCGCGGCGGTGCATGCGGGTGATCTTCGTGCGGTGGCTACACGGCTCGGGAATGAGAGAGACATTGTCGGAGAGATAGCTGGGCTCACAGTGCTCCCGTAGAGGCCACCGGCGGGGTCGGGGACGATCTGAGGCGGCGATGGCGTTGAAGGGGATCTCCGGCGACGGCGAGCTCGGGTGAGGTCGGTGCGGTGGTCTCGGGCCGCACGAGCACACGGGGCTCGGCTAGCTCGATGAAGTGGACGGCGGTGGAGCTCCTGGACACGGCGGCACGGCGTGGGGTTGACGGAGGGCGTGGCTACGGCGAGGGGGTGGCGGCGATGGCGTCGGCCATGGCGTGGGAGAGCGAAGGAGAGGAGCTGGAGGGGAGAGGGGGTGTCTGGGAGGTTCGGGGGAGAGAGGGAAGCCGATTCACGGTGTTAGCCGAGTGAGGGAGGCGGCGAGGCGGCGAGCAGGTGCGTGGCACCCATGCGGTGCTCGCCGTCGAGCACCTGCCTGCCTGCCTGGCCGGCAAGCAGCTCGCTGGCGCGGTGCTGGGCTGGGCCGGCAGGTGGGCCGGTGCTGGGCGACAGGTAAGCCTTTTCCCATTTTTTTCAGTTTTCTGTTTTTATTAATACTTCTGCCACTTTGTTGAATTAAATAAAATACTTAGGCTACTCCTAAAATCACCAAACTACTCCTGGTCCATAGTTGGATTATTTCCAACATGAAACATTTTAGTTTGGAGTTATTTGAGCATTTAAATATTTTATATAATTTTAAATGCCCAAGTTCAAATACTTATGATTTAATTCAAAAACCCTAGGATGGCCTAGGAAAATGTGCACCACTTTTGGCAGAGGTTCTGAACCAAGACAAAAATGATGGGCATTTTAGAAGGGCATTTCAGGTTCATTGAAAAAGTTTTTAGTAAACCCTAGTTGGTTTCAGAGGGGACTTGGGGGTTCTGTCATCCCCATTTCAGGTTTCTGATGAAAGAGTAAACATGATGCAACACTCTAATGCATGACTAGCTAGGGTGTGACAACTCACTCCCACTCAAAAGAATCTCGTCCCGAGATTTGGGTTCCCCCGGGAAGAAGGCGGGATACTCGAGTCGAAGACGATCCTCCCTTTCCCAAGTTGCTTCATCCTCAGAATGGTGCGACCATTGAACTTTGAGAAACTTGATATTATGACGTCGAGTGGTACGCTCGGCCCGATCGATGATACGAATGGGGTACTCCCGATATGTAAGATTATCTTGGAGATCAAGCGTTTCGTGGTCCACTCCACGGATAGGATCCGAGAAGCAACGCCTGAGTTGAGAAACGTGGAAGACATCGTGGACTCTGGAGAGGTGCGGAGGTAGTTCCAACTGGTAGGCAACTTCTCCTTGTTTGGCGAGAATGCGAAAAGGTCCAATGTAACGAGGAGCCAATTTGCCTTTAATACCGAAACGATGGGTTCCCTTCAGAGGGGTGACCCGAAGATAAGCCTTCTCGTCAACCTCGAAAGTCATAGCCTTATGTTTTCGGTCATATTGACTCTTTTGACGAGATTGGGCTGTTTTCAACTTCTCACGAACGATGCGAACTTGTTCTTCTGCTTCCTGAATCATATCAGGGCCAAAGAATTGTCTTTCCCCGGTCTCTGACCAGTTAAGGGGTGTTCGACACCATCGTCCATAGAGAACTTCAAAAGGGGCTTTACCCAAGCTAGATTGATAGCTGTTGTTGTAAGCGAATTCGGCAAATGGAAGGCACTTCTCCCAATCCATTCCGAATGAGATAACAGAGGCTCGAAGCATGTCTTCTAGAATCTGGTTGACGCGTTCCACTTGACCACTCGACTGAGGGTGGAAAGCGGTGCTAAAGGAGAGACGGGTTCCCATAGCATTTTGGAAACTTTCCCAAAATCGAGAGGTGAAAAGACTTCCTCGATCCGAATTAATTTCCAAAGGAACACCATGGAGAGACACTATCCGGGAGATGTATAAGTCCGCCAATTGACTAGCGGTTATACTCTCACGAACAGGTAGGAAATGGGCTACTTTGGAAAGACGATCGACAACGACGAAGATAGCATTATTCCCTCTCTTGGTCCTGGGAAACCCGGTAATGAAATCCATACCAATTTTATCCCATTTCCATTCAGGAATAGCTAAGGGTTGAAGGGTGCCAGCAGGCCGTTGATGCTCTGCTTTTACACGACGACAGACATCGCAATTAGCAACATATTGAGCAATTTCTCTCTTCATCCTAGTCCACCAGAACCTCTAGCGTAGGTCCTGATACATCTTGGTACTACCGGGATGAATGGTGAGAGGAGATTCATGAGCCTCCTTAAGGATCAACTGCCGTAGATGCTGGTTCTTGGGAACCACTAAACGGTTCTCAAAATATACAACACCATGATCATTTGTGGAGAAACAACTAGCACCTCCGCTAGCAATGTTCTCCTTGATTTTAGATATTCCCTTATCTCGCTTCTGGGCAGCGATGATTTGATCCGTAAGAGTAGGTTTCGCCACCAAGGTGGAAAGAAATCCTTGAGGAACAATGTGAAGGTTAAGCTTCCGAAATTCCTCATGGAGAAGCGGTTGACTTTGTTGTAACATCAGGTTGTTACAATAAGATTTACGACTTAGCACATCAGCCATGACGTTGGCTTTCCCTAGGGTATAAGTTATTCCTAAGTCGAAATCTGTGATCAACTTGACCCAACGTCTTTGCCTGAGATTCAAATCCGGTTGGGTGAAGATGTACTTCAGACTTTGGTGATCAGTGAATATTTCGCAACGATTACCGAGGAGGTAATGTCGCCAGGTTTTAAGTGCATAGACTACAGCTGCAAGCTCTAAATCATGAGTAGGATAATTCTCCTCATGTGGGTGCAATTGCCGTGAAGCGTAAGCAATTACGTGTCGATCTTGCATGAGAATACAGCCTAGTACTTGTCGCGAGGCGTCGCAGTAGATAACAAAGTCCTTGGAGAAGTCTGGCGGTACCAGTACGGGAGCAGAAGTCAGGCGTCTTTTCAGTTCCTGAAAGCTGTGCTCACATTGTGGAGTCCATTCGAACTTTTTATCTTTCTTGAGGAGTTCGGTTAGGGGTTTAGCAACTTTGGAGAAGTTCTCGACAAAGCAATGACAATAGCTCGCTAAGCCCAGAAAACTCCGAACTTGCTTGAACGATTCAGGTGGAGTCCAATTAAGGACGGCTTGAACTCGCTCAGGGTTAACAGCAATACCTTTACCAGATGTTACATGACCCAGATAGGTCACTTCTGACAACCAGAATTCACATTTAGAAAATTTGGCATAGAGGCAATGCTCTCGAAGTTTCTTCAACACTAGCCTTAGATGTTCGGCATGTTCTTCCTCGTTCTTGGAGTAGATGAGTATATCATCGAGGTAAACCACGACGAATTTATCCAAATACTCCATGAAGGTTGAGTTCATTAACCGAGAAAAGGTGGCTGGAGCGTTGGTTAAACCGAAGGACATGACGGTGTACTCGTATTGGCCATAACGAGTAACAAAGGCCATTTTAGGAATGTCCCTGTTTCTGATTTTGATTTGATGGTAGCCCAACCTCAAATCCATCTTGGAGAAGACTGAGGATCCAGCGAGCTGATCATACAGGTCGTTGATCCTGGGGAGCGGATATTTGTTCTTGATTGTGACCAAATTGACAGGTCGGTAATCTACAACCATCCGGTCCGTACCATCCTTCTTCTTGACGAAGAGGACGGGGCAAGCCCACGGAGATGAACTAGGTCGGATGAAACCCTTTTTCAAGGACTCACCGAGTTGTTTCTTAAGCTCGGCTAGTTCTAGTGGTGCCATCTTATAGGGTCTTCTAGCAATCGGAAAGGTTCCTGGAATAAGGTCTATTACGAACTCAACATCCCTGTCAGGTGGAACACCTGGAAATTCCTCCGGGAAGACATCCAGGAAGTCACGGACTACCAGAACGTCCTCAAGGTCTGGCAAAGGGCTGGCGTTAAGAGAATATAATTGTCGCTTGGCTAATCGGGTCAAGACATTGACTATCTTGCCCGAAGGGTGAGTGAGTTGAACAGTCCTAGAGAAGCAATCAATTTTGGCATGATGAGCTGACATCCAGTCCATACCCAAAATGATATTAATATCTGAAAATTTGAGAGCTATCAAAGATGCAAGGAAAACAAGTCTGTCGACTTGCATTTCATTTCCATAACTTACCCTGGAGGTCTGCCATCTAGAACCGGGAGTAGAAATTTCCATAGTGGATGGCATGTTACAGAATGCAGTGTTATGCAAACGAGCATAGTTCTCGGATATAAATGAATGAGAGGCTCCTGTATCGAAAAGAACAGATGCCGGGTGGCAATTAACAAGGAGCGTACCGAGAACGACGTTGGGATCTTCTTGAGGTTCTTCGGCAGAGATACAGTTGACATGGCCACGTGAGGCGGTGGCCGGCTTGGCGTGGAACACTTTCCCTGTCAGCTTGCCACGGCCAAAGTCGAACTTGTCGCTAGGGGGATCGGTGAGGTGCGGGGAGTGCACGGTTGGGTCCAACGCAGCGTGGTGAGTGCGTTGGACACCGCGGGTTGGCCGGAGGATGGCCGGGAGCACGTCGGCGACGAGATCCGCGGCGGTGCATGCGGGTGATCTTCGTGCGGTGGCTACACGGCTCGGGAATGAGAGAGAGAGGGTCGGAGAGATAGCTGGGCTCACAGTGCTCCCGTAGAGGCCACCGGCGGGGTCGGGGACGAGCTGAGGCGGCGACGGCGTTGAAGGGGATCTCCGGCGACGGCGAGCTCGGGTGAGGTCGGTGCGGTGGTCTCGGGCCGCACGAGCACACGGGGCTCGGCTAGCTCGATGAAGTGGACGGCGGCGGAGCTTCTGGACACGGCGGCACGGCGTGGGGTTGACGGAGGGCGTGGCTACGGCGAGGGGGTGGCGGCGATGGCGTCGGCCATGGCGTGGGAGAGCGAAGGGGAGGAGCTGGAGGGGAGAGGGGGTGTCTGGGAGGTTCGGGGGAGAGAGGGAAGCCGATTCACGGTGTTAGCCGAGCGAGGGAGGCGGCGAGGCGGC
>NC_057807.1:86444535-86445113 GCF_018294505.1 Triticum aestivum
CTCCTGGACACGGCGGCACGGCGTGGGGTTGACGGAGGGCGTGGCTACGGCAAGGGGGTGGCGGCGATGGCGTCGGCCATGGCGTGGGGGAGCAAGGGAGAGGAGCTGGAGAGGAGAGGGGGTGTCTGGGGGGTTCGGGGGAGAGAGGGAGGCCGATTCACGGTGTTAGCCGAGCGAGGGAGGCGGCGAGGCGGCGAGCAGGTGCGTGGCACCCATGCGGTGCTCGCCGTCGAGCACCTGCCTGCCTGCCTGGCCGGCAAGCAGCTCGCTGGCGCGGTGCTGGGCTGGGCCGGCAGGTGGGCCGGGCGCTGGGCGACAGGTAAGCTTTTCCCATTTTCTTTCTGTTTCTGTTTTTTAATACTTCTGCAACTTTGTTGAATTAAATAAAATACTTAAGCAATCCCAAAAATCACCAAACTACTCCTGGTCCATAGTTGGATTATTTCCAACATGAAACATTTCAGTTTGGAGTTATTTGAGCATTTAAATATTTTATATAATTTTAAATGCCCAAATTCAAATACTTAAGATTTAATTCAAAAACCCTAGGATGGCCTAGGAAAATGTGCACCACTTTT
>NC_057807.1:86445123-86455300 GCF_018294505.1 Triticum aestivum
CTTGATGAAGTGGACGGCGGCGGAGCTCCTGGACACGGCGGCACGGCGTGGGGTTGACGGAGGGCGTGGCTACGGCGAGGGGGTGGCGGCGATGGCGTCGGCCATGGCGTGGGAGAGCGAAGGGGAGGAGCTGGAGGGGAGAGGGGGTGTCTGGGAGGTTCGGGGGAGAGAGGGAAGCCGATTCACGGCGTTAGCCGAGCGAGGGAGGCGGCGAGGCGGCGAGCAGGTGCGTGGCACCCATGCGGTGCTCGCCGTCGAGCACCTGCCTGCCTGCCTGGCCGGCAAGCAGCTCGCTGGCGCGGTGCTGGGCTGGGCCGGCAGGTGGGCCGGTGCTGGGCGACAGGTAAGCCTTTTCCCATTTTTTTCTGTTTTCTGTTTTTATTAATACTTCTGCCACTTTGTTGAATTAAATAAAATACTTAGGCTACTCCTAAAATCACCAAACTACTCCTGGTCCATAGTTGGATTATTTCCAACATGAAACATTTTAGTTTGGAGTTATTTGAGCATTTAAATATTTTATATAATTTTAAATGCCCAAGTTCAAATACTTATGATTTAATTCAAAAACCCTAGGATGGCCTAGGAAAATGTGCACCACTTTTGGCAGAGGTTCTGAACCAAGACAAAAATGATGGGCATTTTAGAAGGGCATTTCAGGTTCATTGAAAAAGTTTTTAGTAAACCCTAGTTGGTTTCAGAGGGGACTTGGGGGTTCTGTCATCCCCATTTCAGGTTTCTGAAGAAAGAGTAAACATGATGCAACACTCTAATGCATGACTAGCTAGGGTGTGACAACTCACCCCCACTCAAAAGAATCTCGTCCCGAGATTTGGGTTCCCCCGGGAAGAAGGCGGGATACTCGAGTCGAAGACGATCCTCCCTTTCCCAAGTTGCTTCATCCTCAGAATGGTGCGACCATTGAACTTTGAGAAACTTGATATTATGACGTCGAGTGGTACGCTCGGCCCGATCGAGGATACGAATGGGGTACTCCCGATATGTAAGATTATCTTGGAGATCAAGCGTTTCGTGGTCCACTCCACGGATAGGATCCGAGAAGCAATGCCTGAGTTGAGAAACGTGGAAGACATCGTGGACTCTGGAGAGGTGCGGAGGTAGTTCCAACTGGTAGGCAACTTCTCCTCGTTTGGCGAGAATGCGAAAAGGTCCAATGTAACGCGGAGCCAATTTGCCTTTAATACCGAAACGATGGGTTCCATTCAGAGGGGTGACCCGAAGATAAGCCTTCTCATCAACCTCGAAAGTCATAGCCTTATGTTTTCGGTCATATTGACTCTTTTGACGAGATTGGGCTGTTTTCAAGTTTTCACGAACGATGCGAACTTGTTCTTCTGCTTCCTGAATCATATCAGGGCCAAAGAATTGTCTTTCCCCGGTCTCTGACCAGTTAAGGGGTGTTCGACACCGTCGTCCATAGAGAACTTCAAAAGGGGCTTTACCCAAGCTAGATTGATAGCTGTTGTTGTAAGCGAATTCGGCAAATGGAAGGCACTTCTCCCAATCCATTCCGAATGAGATAACAGAGGCTCGAAGCATGTCTTCTAGAATCTGGTTGACGCGTTCCACTTGACCACTCGACTGAGGTTGGAAAGCGGTGCTAAAGGAGAGACGGGTTCCCATAGCATTTTGGAAACTTTCCCAAAATCGAGAGGTGAAAAGACTTCCTCGATCCGAATTAATTTCCAAAGGAACACCATGGAGAGACACTATCCGGGAGATGTATAAGTCCGCCAATTGACTAGCGGTTATACTCTCACGAACAGGTAGGAAATGGGCTACTTTGGAAAGACGATCGACAACGACGAAGATAGCATTATTCCCTCTCTTGGTCCTGGGAAACCCGGTAATGAAATCCATACCAATTTTATCCCATTTCCATTCAGGAATAGCTAAGGGTTGAAGGGTGCCAGCAGGCCGTTGATGCTCTGCTTTTACACGACGACACACATCGCAATTAGCAACATATTGAGCAATTTCTCTCTTCATCCTAGTCCACCAGAACCTCTGGCGTAGGTCCTGATACATCTTGGTACTACCGGGATGAATGGTGAGAGGAGATTCATGAGCCTCCTTAAGGATCAACTGCCGTAGATGCTGGTTCTTGGGAACCACTAAACGGTTCTCAAAATATACAACACCATGATCATTTGTGGAGAAACAACTAGCACCTCCGCTAGCAATGTTCTCCTTGATTTTAGATATTCCCTTATCTCGCTTCTGGGCAGCGATGATTTGATCCGTAAGAGTAGGTTTCGCCACCAAGGTGGAAAGAAATCCTTGAGGAACAATGTGAAGGTTAAGCTTCCGAAATTCCTCATGGAGAAGCGGTTGACTTTGTTGTAACATCAGGTTGTTACAATAAGATTTACGACTTAGCACATCAGCCATGACGTTGGCTTTCCCTGGGGTATAAGTTATTCCTAAGTCGAAATCTGTGATCAACTCGACCCAACGTCTTTGCCTGAGATTCAAATCCGGTTGGGTGAAGATGTACTTCAGACTTTGGTGATCAGTGAATATTTCGCAACGATTACCGAGGAGATAATGTCGCCAGGTTTTAAGTGCATAGACTACAGCTGCAAGCTCTAAATCATGAGTAGGATAATTCTCCTCATGTGGGTGCAATTGCCGTGAAGCGTAAGCAATTACGTGTCGATCTTGCATGAGAATACAGCCTAGTCCTTGTCGCGAGGCGTCGCAGTAGATAACAAAGTCCTTGGAGAAGTCTGGCGGTACCAGTACGGGAGCAGAAGTCAGGCGTCTTTTCAGTTCCTGAAAGCTGTGCTCACATTGTGGAGTCCATTCGAACTTTTTATCTTTCTTGAGGAGTTCGGTTAGGGGTTTAGCAACTTTGGAGAAGTTCTCGACAAAGCGACGACAATAGCTCGCTAAGCCCAGAAAACTCCGAACTTGCTTGACCGATTCAGGTGGAGTCCAATTAAGGACGGCTTGAACTCGCTCAGGGTTGACAGCAATACCTTTACCAGATATTACATGACCCAGATAGGTCACTTCTGACAACCAGAATTCACATTTAGAAAATTTGGCATAGAGGCAATGCTCTCGAAGTTTCTTCAACACTAGCCTTAGATGTTCGGCATGTTCTTCCTCGTTCTTGGAGTAGATGAGTATATCATCGAGGTAAACCACGACGAATTTATCCAAATACTCCATGAAGGTTGAGTTCATTAACCGAGAAAAGGTGGCTGGAGTGTTGGTTAAACCGAAGGACATGACGGTGTACTCGTATTGGCCATAACGAGTAACAAAGGCCGTTTAAGGAATGTCCCCGTTTCTGATTTTGATTTGATGGTAGCCCAACCTCAAATCCATCTTGGAGAAGACTGAGGATCCAGCGAGCTGATCATACAGGTCGTTGATCCTGGGGAGCGGATATTTGTTCTTGATTGTGACCAAATTGACAGGTCGGTAATCTACAACCATCCGGTCCGTACCATCCTTCTTCTTGACGAAGAGGATGGGGCAAGCCCACGGAGATGAACTAGGTCGGATGAAACCCTTTTTCAAGGACTCATCGAGTTGTTTCTTAAGCTCGGCTAGTTCTAGTGGTGCCATCTTATAGGGTCTTCTAGCAATCGGAAAGGTTCCTGGAATAAGGTCTATTACGAACTCAACATCCCTGTCAGGTGGAACACCTGGCAATTCCTCCGGGAAGACATCCGGGAAGTCACGGACTACCAGAACGTCCTCAAGGTCTGGCAAAGGGCTGGCGTTAAGAGAATATAATTGTCGCTTGGCTAATCGGGTCAAGACATTGACTATCTTGCCCGAAGGGTGAGTGAGTTGAACAGTCCTAGAGAAGCAATCAATTTTGGAATGATGAGCTGACATCCAGTCCATACCCAAAATGATATTAATATCTGAAAATTTGAGAGCTATCAAAGATGCAAGGAAAACAAGTCTGCCGACTTGGATTTCATTTCCATAACTTACCCTGGAGGTCTGCCATCTAGAACCGGGAGTAGAAATTTCCATAGTGGATGGCATGTTACAGAATGCGGTGTTATGCAAACGAGCATAGTTCTCAGATATAAATGAATGAGAGGCTCCTGTATCGAAAAGAACAGATGCCGGGTGGCAATTAACAAGGAGCGTACCGAGAACGACGTTGGGATCTTCTTGAGCTTCTTCGGCAGAGATACAGTTGACATGGCCACGTGAGGCGGTGGCCGGCTTGGCGTGGAACACTTTCCCTGTCGGCTTGCCACGGCCAACAGCTTTAGAAGATTGGTTGGGGTTGGTCTGGGGACACTCACGCATATAGTGACCCGATTCCCCACACTTGAAACAAGTCACGGAACTGGTACGTGGAGGAGCGTTGTTGGTTGGACCCCCATAGGGCTTGGCTGGTGCGGACTGTTGAACGGGGCGAGGCGCCTGGAAAGATGGCCTCGGTGTGAACCTGGGTGGCAGGGCGGTGTTGGGCACCCACACGCGGCGCTTCTGAGGATTAGCACCGGATGAGGAACCCATGTCACGGCCATGCTTGCGTGTTGCGTCATAATCAGTCTGACCAGTTTCAGCACTGATGGCTTTGTTAACAAGTTTCTGAAAAGATGTGCACTCATGCAGATGGAGGTCGCGGCGAAGCTCAGGACTAAGTCCCTTACGGAACCTTGCTTGCTTCTTGGCATCAGTAGAAACTTCCTCAGTTGCATATCGTGCGAGGTTACCAAACTCTCTGCTGTAAGCATCCACAGAGAGTCGGCCTTGGGTGAAATTGCAAAATTCCTCACGTTTACGGTCCATGAGACCCTCCGGAATGTGATGTTCACGGAAAGCCTCACTGAATTCAGCCCAAGTAGTGACATGGCCCGCTGGGCGCATAGCTCCATAATTTTCCCACCATAGACTGGCGGGGCCTTCAAGATGATATGCAGCAAAGGTGACCTTGTCAGCCTCAGCTACTAGCGCGGAACGCAGCTTGTGAGAGATACTGCGAAGCCAGTCATCAGCGTCGAGAGGCTCGACGGAGTGGTGGAACGTGGGTGGATGTAATTTGATAAAATAACTGAGTGACACCACGTTAGTCCTCTGATCGTGTGCTGTGTTCTGTTCAATACGCTCCAACAAACGGTTGGTCTCCCGCTTGTTTCTTTCGGCTTCCATCATAACCTCGGCTAGGGAAGGAGGATGAGGCAGATTTGCATTCCTGACTTCGCTGCCTTCGGCCTGCTCTTGAGCAGCAGGGTTAGTGCGCGTGTTGACCATCCTAGGTAAACAAGACAATGATTTAGTCAGAATGATAAAATTCCGACATAGGATACAACATGTAAGGAATAACTCGAAATGCAAGATGATCATCCGTATGACATGGTAGATACAGAGACTGCTTCGTTATTCCATCGTCATACACACCATACAGGGTTTAGTACAAGACCAAACAAAGTACTATTACGGTGAAAAGAGGATTACATCTCATCAGAGGCATTCCAAGCTCCTATACATTATTTTTCTACACCTCCGGAAAAGTACAAACTAGGTCATATCCCATGAGTCACGCGAAACGATAGACGACACAGCTAGTGCGAACTAGTGATACTACCACTAACTCAGACCGATCCGTAGTAGTCCTCGTAGAAGTCACCTCCATAGCCTGGAAGCTCAACATGATCATCCGGAAATAGACAATCTCGCGGAGCTTGTGGACCATAGGGACTAGGATGAGTCTTGGACCAACAGACGGTGGCCTGCGGGGACCGCGAGGTGGGGTGATGCCTCCTACATCACGCCAACCCATCACGTCTGGCAGAGCAGATCTCACAGGATAGAGATCGCGCATATCCGAATATCTGGCTTGCACCGCCGGTGCAAACCGAGTCAATGTGGCCCAGTGGTCAGCACGGGTATTGAAGAGCTCTAACCTCAAGGCCCGATTTTCACGGTACTTATCCTCGAGCATCTCAGCAGTGGTGCGAGTCCGTGAATCCTCCTGGGTGGGGTCAGCATAGATAGCCTGGAGATACCCTTGTGCTCCCGGAAGTGATCCTGGCATATACCGGAAATCAGAGTCCCGAAATAGACCAGATCTGACTCGCATGATGGTCATCATAGATTAGGCGGCGTCCTGCACGGCCATCTCAATAGTAACCCCGAGTCCATAGGAGCGGTGAAGGGGCTCGGTGGACCCAGGATAAGATGGAAATATCCTGACGGTGCAGAGATACTGGCTTTGATTAAAGTCTCGGAATTGCTCTTCGACCGTGTACTCAGGATACCAACGGTATCCAGCCTCAGTCATTACCCTGACCAACATGGCAGTATGGCCGGGTACATCTAGGCATCGAGTCAGGCAAACCACTTGATTGAGGTCGCGAGTGGCCATCTGAAAGCACAATCATAATGCAAAGGCATTAGAATTTCTAGCAAAATTTCGGCAGCATAACAGCTGTAAATGCTCAAGAAGGATTTTGAGACATTTGACAAAGGATTACATACACACTCAACATCATCATATCAAGTTCTGAGTCCATCCTAGCAACATAATGTGATAGTAGAATTGAACTAGGCTTGTATCCATCAAACTTATAAGGTACTACTGATTAGTAACACGTGATCCTGATAGAGAGAATAGATCCTAATTCCTTAACCCCCGGTGGAAGAATAGACTGACTCAGATCAGAATGTTATAAGATAAAGGAGTAAAAAGAGCCTTACGTTCCAACCCACAAACAATTCCCCTACATATAACTAGAGAATTTCTAGACTCAACATCGACCAGTTTGGCTTGGAGAACCTACAGGCAGTCCGGCTCTGATGCCAACGCTGTCAGGACCCTGACTCGATGTCACATCGATCTAGCCGGTAACACCTCATATCACTTTGCGGCCTCACGCACGGTATCCCCACGGGTGTCGTCTTACCTTTGCCCGGGACCGTTTGCGCCTTTTGGCTCACGTATATGATAGTGTCGCTAGCATCCATATGATAAGGAGCCCGAGCTGACATGACTAGTCGTAAACCCAAAGTGGCCCAGACTTACAGGGACAGGCATCCATGACCCAGCTTCGAACGTGTCGGTCATCAGCAAGTGGGTCCGGGCCGTAGCACTGGGCTAGCAGGACTCCGGTAAACCGGGCTGTAGCGGGCTAACAGGACTCCGGTACTCAATGCGTGACATTTCCCCGAAGGGACAGACACCGGAACGAAGAAGGACACATGCCGGCCAGCCTAAGTGTTCCAGAGCAGTAGCGAGCTACCATGGCTCAGCGGTAACACTAGGAGACATTTCCCGGTAAGAGAGGCTACTAAAGATAAACAACTAGATAGTCAGATCCCACACATACCAAGCATTTCAATCATACACACAATATGCTCGATATGTGCAAATACAACAAGGCATCACAACATGACTCTATGACACAAGTACTTTATTTAAGGCTCGGAGAGCCATACATAACATACACAAAGGTACGGGTCTCACGACCCAGCATTCAAGTCATACAGTCATACAAACCAGCAGCGGAAGTAACTTGTCTGAGTACAGACAACTAGAAAGGTAAAAGAGGCTGGGAAAGCCTAGCTATACTACGTGGTCCTTCACAAGCTCAGGATCACCACCTGGGCCTTTAGCCTACTCATTGATGTCAACGTCTACGTAGAACCCATCAGAAGGGGTTGCAGCGTCTTCTGTAAAATGTAAATTATAGCAACATGAGTACAAGGGTACTCAGCAAGACTTACATCAGATCCTACATACATGCATATTATCAAGAAGGGTTGGTGGAGTTATTGCAGCAAGCCAGCTTTGACTCTTGGCTAGGCTAACCTATGAGACTCCAACTTGAAATGGTTTTTCGCACACGAGTCCACTAATCACCACTTCAATACACTACCGAGGATCCACCTCCGTCTTCCTACGGAAGAGCCATCCTCGGCACTCACACTTATCTTGAGGCTTTTAGTAGTTTTCATTTACTTGTCTATGAACTGTATAGGCAACCAAGTAGTCCTTTACCGCGGACGCGGCTATTTGAATAGATCATGATAACCCTGCAGGGGTGTACTTCTTCATACATGTTTCCACCACTTAGCGTCTGCACACGACATGTGCTCGGCAGACTTCAAGCGAAAGCCGACGTGGGTGTAGACCACGACCTACCTAAACACCTAAGCCTCTAGTCCAGGTTTATCGCCTATCCAGGTTCCATCCGCAGGGAGTCCGGCCGAGGTTTCCCATACGGCCCCGAACGATGTGAACAGGGTTCCCGAAATACCTAACGGGTATTCGGTACACCCGGCCACGTACCTACCGCATCACAGCCCACCCCTACGGTCAGCGCTGTCCGCGGCCTCCAGTAGGCTACAAACACCAGAAACTACTTGCAACTCCTGGACAAAGAGCTAGGGTGAATGAGAAGTCGAGCGGGGTCATATTTCAGGGCCCAATGCATGGTAGTAGCTGTATCTTAAATCACACATACAAATTTCAGTGCTTAAGGTCGGCTTCAATGAAACAACCCACCATGTACTCCTACATGGCCTCTCATCGATACCTTTACCAAATCGTGTTCACCACACCACTCTCATTACCGACATAATCATTTCACTCTAGCCCATCACCCAGATGAACCAGACCTGACACGACTCTAAGCATAGCAGGCATAGCAAGGTAGGAACAACACATACATATGTCTCAATCAACTCCTACACATGCTAGTGGGTTTCATCTAGTTACTGTGGCAATGACAGGTCATGCAGAGGAAATGGGTTCAACTACCGTAGCATACAGCAGTTTGAAACGTGTTGTCTTAATGCAGTAAAAGAGAGCAGGAGCGAGAAGATGGGATTGTATCGATATGATCAAATGGTTGGTTGCTTGCCTGATGGTTCGATGCACTGATACGGTTCTTCGTTAGGGTAATCACGGTACTCCTCGGAGGCAGATCCTGCCGCAAAGAACACCGATACACAACCATCACCAAACAATGTGCAACAATATGATGCATGCATGAAACATAGCAGTATGAGTGTGTTGGGCTAATGCAACTAAGACCAGAAGGGTTTGCACCAATTTGAATCAAAGATTCAAATTTCAAACTCAAACATGGCCTTTTAAAGTGCTTTTCCTTGTTCTGCATTAAACATCAAGTTAACTTGTTTAATCATGCATGAAAATAGTACAGATGGATAGATTGGATTTTTCTGATCATTTTTCATATATAATTTGTCTGATTTGGAGTTACAGAATAAAAGTTATGAATTTTTGAAGTTTAAATTATATTCTGGAATTTCCTATATTAGAATAATTCCAGAAAATCAATTATTGCGTCAGCCTGACGTCAGTGTGACGTCAGCAGGTCAACGGAACAGGTCCAGGTCAAACCTGACAGTGGGTCCCGCGTGTCAGGGTGATTAATTAATTAAAGTTTAATTAAAACTAAACCTGTTTAATTAACAGGGCTGGGCCCCACCTGTCATTGACTCAGGGGAGTCAACCAGGGCCCACCCGTGGTCAAACCCGGGTCGGCTGCACCGGCGTTTAGCCGCCGGCGAGCCCGACGCGGCGGCGGAAGTGATTTTTGCCGTTCCGGCAACCAAACGAGCCGCGGAGGGCACCGGAGCGGAGCTGAGGTCGAGCCGCAGCTCTTGGTGGAGTCCGTTGGGGTCGGGGTGGCCGGAGTTGGCGCCGGCGACGACTTTGGCGGCCACTGGAGTTCGGCCAAAGTCGAACTTGTCGCTAGGGGGATCGGTGAGGTGTGGGGAGTGCATGGTTGGGTCCAACGCAGTGTGGTGCGTGCGTTGGACACCGTGGGTTGGCCGGAGGATGGCCGGGAGCACGTCGGCGACGAGATCCGCGGCGGTGCGTGTGGGTGATCTTCGTGCGGTGGCTACACGGCTCGGGAATGAGAGAGAGAGAGGGTCGGAGAGATAGCTGGGCTCACAGCGCTCCCGTAGAGGCCACCGGCGGGGTCGGGGACGAGCTGAGGCGGTGACGGCGTTGAAGGGGATCTCCGGCGATGGCGAGCTCGGGCGAGGTCGGTGCGATGGTCTCGGGCCGCACGAGCACACGGGGCTCGGCTAGCTCGATGAAGTGGACGGCGGCGGAGCTCCTGGACACGGCGGCACGGCGTGGGGTTGACGGAGGGCGTGGCTACGGCGAGGGGGTGGCGGCGATGGCGTCGGCCATGGC